>NC_079165.1:1990000-1992500 GCF_947568905.1 Ostrea edulis
GTTACTTGAATAGTGCATAGAATTATAATTCTTCTCCTATAGGCCTACTCTCAAACGACTTCAATAAATGTACATTTAACACTACAAAATACGGGCATTAATATAACAAGTAACATATTGATACACAGAATTACATGTATACCCAACACAAATCAAATGTTCTCGAACCACAATGATGATTTGTAAGTTTCACCATGTTGTTTCAATAATATAAGCTCATAGTTAAACTGTCCTCCTAAAAAACTGTCCTAAGAATTGCACACTTTAAGTCAAATTGAATTGACAAACACCTAAACTCTATGATGTGAATGATTAAAACGGATTTGGATTCAAAAACTTTGGGGGGTTTTCCTGCAATAAGTTCCTTAATAACCGTGGTAGAAATGACAATATTGATGGGAATGTGTCTACCCTTGTTAAATCATCAGAGTCATGATTTGACCAATCTCCAATGTCTTAAAAAATAATGGGATGTTGATTATAAATGTATGGAGCCCTTAATCCATTTGTACAGCGGCTTTAAAGTTTACTAATCTGTGCAATTAATTGGGGCAATCGGTGAAAAATTAAAGCCGTGAAAGGTCAATCAAGGTGTGTGCAGATATGAGCTCTATATATCCATAATACCCATTGTTTTATGCTACATGTACAGGCTATAACAATCATACTTTAATTCAGATCTCTGCATTTGGTGCTCTTCAAACACAACAAAAAGCAGACAATTTTTATGTATGGATATGGACATGTGGCAATTTTTTTTTTTTAAAATCCTCTGGAAATAGTTTGAGAATTTTTGGTAAAAATTCAACTAAAAACTTGAGCTGTAATACATCTAGACTGTGTTCAGCTAAAACACAATATAGATATAGAAATGTCATAAATAAATGCTAAACATCAGGTCTGTGATATGTGCTCATCCCCCCCCTATCATACAGACACACACTGCATGATAATGCATTAAAAACAAGAGGCCCATGGGCCACATCGCTCACCTGAGTCACCTTGGTCCATATCAGAAGATTTTCCATATCTATTTGCATGTAAAACCGTAGTCCTTATTATGGCCCCAAACCTTCCCCTGGAGGCCATGGTTTTTGCAAACTTGAATCTACACTATGTCAGAAAGCTTTCATGTAAATGTGAACTTCTTTGGCCCAATGGTTCTTGAGAAGAAGATTTTTAAAGATTGTCCCTATATATTTGTATGTAAAACTTTGATCCCCTATTGTGGCCCCATCCTACCCCCGGGGGTCATGATCTTAACAATTTATAATCTGCACTATATCAGGAAGCTTTCATATAAACCTCAGCTTTTCTGGCTCAGTGGTTCTTGAGAAGAAGATTTTAAAAGATTTTTCCTATAAATTTGTATGTAAAACTTTGATGCCCCCCTTGAGGCCCCATCCAATCCCCGGGGTCCATGATTTTAACAAACTTGAATCTGCACTATAAAAAAAGAAAACAAAAACAAAACAAAACAAAATTTTTTTTTGACATTTTGACCCCCTATTGTGACCCCATCCGATCCCCGGGGGCCATGATTTTAACAATTCAGAATCTGCATTATATAAGGAAGCTTTCATATAAATCTCAGCTTTTCTGGCTCAGTGGTTCTTGAGAAGAAGATTTTTAAAGATTTTTCCTATATATTTGTATGTAAAACTTTGACCCCCTATTGTGGCCCCATCCGACCCTCGCGGGCCATGATTTTAACAATTTAGAATCTGCATTATATAAGGAAGCTTTCATATAAATCTCAGCTTTTCTGGCTCAGTGGTTCTTGAGAAGAAGAGTTTTAAAGATTTTCCCTATACATTTGTATGTAAAACTTTGATCCCCTATTGTGGCCCCATCCAACCCCCGGGGGCCATGATTTTAACAATTTAGAATCTGCATTATATAAAGAAGCTTTCATATAAATCTCAGCTTTTCTGGCTCAGTGGTTCTTGAGAAGAAGATTTTTAAAGATTTTTCCTATATATTTGTATGTAAAACTTTGACCCCCTATTGTGACCCCATCCGACCCCCGGGGGCCATGATTTTAACAATTTAGAATCTGCATTATATAAGGAAGCTTTCATATAAATCTCAGCTTTTCTGGCTTAGTGGTTCTTGAGAAGAAGATTTTTCAAGATTTTTCCTATATATTTGTATGTAAAACTTTGATTCCCTATTGTCCCTATATTCCCTATATCCGACCCCCGGGGGCCATGATTTTAACAATTTAGAATCTGCATTATATAAGGAAGCTTTCATATAAATCTCAGCTTTTCTGGCTCAGTGGTTCTTGAGAAGAAGATTTTAAAAGATTTTTCCTATAAATTTGTATGTAAAACTTTGATGCCCCCCTTGAGGCCCCATCCAATCCCCGGGGTCCATGATTTTAACAAACTTGAATCTGCACTATAAAAAAAGAAAACAAAAACAAAACAAAACAAAATTTTTTTTTGACATTTTGACCCCCTATTGTGGCCCCATCCGATCCCCGGGGGCCATGATT
>NC_079165.1:1997500-2092500 GCF_947568905.1 Ostrea edulis
CAGGTGTAGTACAATAAAGATCCCTCTCTGCTCAAAGGCTGTAAGCGTCAAGCATAGGCCTAAATTTGGCCGCCCTTCACCAACAATGGTGATATCCCCATGAATGAAAGATTCTCAAGAGGGATGTTAAACAGTATATACATCAATCTTTCTTTCCTAATTTGGATTTCTTAAAAGAGAATACATTTAACAAACTCCTCTACATTTATTTCATACATTGACTTTTCATGCAAATTAAGGAAATTAAGGAATGAATTTATTATTTTTTCGTTGAATGGAGGTATTCCACGAAAGAAAAAAAAACGGAAAACTGCATCATTGCGCGTAGCGCATGATGCAAACGTTTTCCGTCTTTTTTTCCGTGGAATATACCTTCATCCAACGAAAAAATAATAAATTCATTCCTTATCAATTAATATTCTAAAACATAGAGTTTATATGATAAAACATTATATGAGTTGAATTAACGAGTTATTCTTGAACTACACTCTATGTCATTTCGAGATGGGCATAGTAATTTGTGAATACACAACTTTTAAAAAAAACTAATCCGTTAGGCCTAATGGCGACTTCCACCAACTGTTGTTTACTGTTGAGCAAATGGGTTTCTTGAGGACTGAAGAATGCAGTTTCAAAAGGATGAGTTAGAGATAAGTCCTGTTGAGAGAAAATTGCAGGTATTTTGTTGAGTGGAACTGGAATTAAGTGCAAAGTTCAATGTCAGTACTAACGGAAAGCGTGGGACACGTGCATAATAAAGATATGGGATGCCAGGTAGGGTTTTCTTGAGGGTTGTCACGGCTTCCTGGTGGACAAGTGAGTGTTACAAAGGGTTTTTTGGTTAAGGCGTCACAGCTGTTTTAAAGTCGTACGGAAGCCTCGTTTCGGTGCCCACTTATAAACATATTATGCCAGAGTTCGAAACCATAGTTGTTATGGGCTACGATATTGCAGTATCTCTGAGGCCGTGTGTGGTGTATCTGGTATTTGGGTTCGTGACATATGAAGGACGTTGTCGCAAAGTGCAAACTGGACTATTGTCACCCCCGGTTGAATACATTTAAATCTCAGCCCGGAATTGCAGAAACAGACGTGTGTAATTATATTGGGGGGGGGGGGGGGTAGTTATAGTCCTCAAATAGCCATGTTTATTTCATTTTGCATAATCAATCATTATTTATATTTGATATTTGTTTGTTTTTGTTTAATAAATTTATATAGATCGATAAAATTGTTAAGTTTTTCTTTTCAGGATTCCCTAATCTATATATAAATATGAAGCATCCAGAGGAATCCCCAACATTCCAATAGAAAGTAGTTCCTGCCATTTATTTTTCTTGGTTGGATACAATGCGATATTTCAATAATTTTTCAACTAATGAAAAAGCGTGTAACATGTAAAATTAAATGATTCACAAATCAAAAGAATACAATGAGTATTTTTGTTTTTGTTTTCTTTTATTGGGGGTGCATGTTTTTAAATTAATGTTAACTACACCTGAGTCACTCCTAATTTGATGGGAATGAAACAGAAGGATTAGTCTTTTCCCCACAGACCTATAAATAATTTTCCTCCTGAGTGTTCATTTTACAATGCACAGGTCCTTAAATATTGACACCATAGGAAGGAATGGTGAAATATTCTATCCAGAAACCATTATGTCAATCTAAAATAATCCTCTTATAGAAGAATAAGAATTGTAATCCTTCCGTCAGGCCACAGAGGTGTATTGAAGTGTATACAAGCCGTTTAACCTGAATGTGACAGAGTTAGCATGGATCAAATTTATTTATGGAAATATCTTAATATACTTATTATTCTGTACCATACCATTACTGAGTAACAGTAAAGTGTTTCTGAGAGAAAAATGAATACATTGTCATAGATTATGATCTACAAATTAAAAATATTTATGGTAAAAATGCTAACATAAAAAATATGCATGGGCCTACATGCTTTCACTTTTCTTAACATACTTAGTAAAAGTGGGTGATTAAAATTTCATTGTGAAAAAATTCCTAATAAGGATCCTTGTGCTACAGAACTTGATCAATGTTCTACATGGCAGTACTACAATATTCTATTGAATATAATTTATACATTTTTTTTTTTTTTTACAAAACCATATTTTTGTAAAATCCATGAAGTAGATGACAATTTTAGAGAAATCGCATGGCTGTTTTATTTTTAAACTGTTGAATCTGTAGTTATTCAGTTAGAACTCACCGCTGGATATTCAAACTCAAATCTCAGAGACCCTTTATTTGACAGGAAACAGAATCTTGCCAAAAATTCCCAGCTCTACAACAGAAAACAAATTGTCTAAAATATGCGTGTGCTTTAGTGCCAATAACTGAATTGAATAATTGGGAGAAAAATAGTTCCGTTTGATATAAATTTATCATTTTGACTTTGTATAATGTAAAAATGTTTTCTGTGAAATTTGATAAATCAATAGATCTATACACAGCACACATTTTTATTTCCATAACGCCAAATCATTATATCTCTATCCTGGCAATATTTTAGATATAGAACGGTCAAACATTTCTTCATAATAATGTGCTAGATGCATTAAACAGAACTATTTCCTTCCTATTTTTATTCAATGTAAACAAAATGTCTAAATGTAAACAAAAGTATTTTTTACCCACCTCCTTTGATGATAACGTTCCATCCAATCTGAGACACTTGGCGGGAAATATCACGAGCGACAAAAGACAAGCTGTCAATAACACCATACGATCCAAAGCCATATTGACGGACCCCTGTGATCTAACAGTCTATCTCATGTCCACCGCCATTCAAGTTCTCTGTGCGGTCACTCTCTGTTCTGGCTATTTACACGCTTCGTTGCGAAGACACTGTTCAATGAGAGGCGCTGAAGCGTGACGGGATTAGAATTGGTTCATGGCAGGTCGTCTATCGAAATTTCGTGATGTGTCATTGACTTATGAATACCCTTAATTCTACATAATTTATTTATTTCAAATTGGGGTCCTTTTTAAGCATATACATTGCTTTTGATATCTTAATGTATTTCCAAACGACTGTTGATTTTAAAAGTACAGTACACAGGCACTTGTTTCTGTAAATGACTTATGACCTCTATATTAATTATAACATAATTAGTATACAGAGGTCATAAGTCATTTACAGAAACAAATGCCTGTGGTACAGTAGGCATACTTATGAATGACGTAAATGTTCTAGAGTACGTTTCTGTAGAATTTGGCTCCATTTTTTTTTGGGGGGGGGGGGGGGGGGGCACTATAGTTTTCCTTTTAGCTTTTACAAGTTTTTTTGTCATTTCGAATTTCCAAAATTTCGGCTTGAGTATCACTGAAGAGACATTATTTGTCGAAATGCGCATCTGGTGCATCAAAATTGGTACCGTATAAGTTTTACATTATGACCCCTGGGTCGAGGCCTCTGCTGGTGGACTGTTAGTCCGCGAGGGTCTCTACAGCCCAGTAGCTAAGTACTTCGTTACTAGCTTGAAAATGCGGATGTATATTTAATTGCAGTGTTAAAATTTAGAAATTCATTTCAAAATTAAGGATTATCTCCCTCACACATACATGTAGCTCTGATCCTTGGACGAATTTGGCTCCATTTTTTTTTTTTTTTTTTTTTTTTTTTTGGGGGGGCACTCTAGTTTTCCTTTTAGCTTTTACAAGTTTTTTTGTCATTTCGAATTTCCAAAATTTTGGTTTGAGCATCACTGAAGAGACATTATTTGTCGAAATGCGCATCTGGTGCATCAAAATTGGTACCGTATAACTTCTACGTGGTGGGGCTTGCATCGTGGCATCATCAGCAAGAGCATATATGTAGCCTCTCGACTTCTCTAAAGAGAATAATCTGTAGCCCTGCTTGATCATTGTTGGTGTCAAGTGCTGCATGCGTGTGTCAGATCGTCAAAGCATTCAAAGTAAATTGCCGATGAGCTACAATTTGTTCTTTTACTTTGTTGTGACTTGATTCAGTCATGCTAGAGACAGTTTATAATATTTGGAAGGGTCTTGAAGGCACCATCAGTGGAAGATCCACACCCTCCTTTCGTCAGAAAATTTGGATAAAAAAGGGTAAAAAAGATAACGCATTTTGGGGATGGAACTCCCTTTAAAAACCAAAAATAATGGTACCCCCCTTCAAAATTCCTGGATCCGCGTCTGACCATCTCAGTTGACCTGTCTTAATTCTCGTTTCTCTTGTAGTACTAAGGGGAAAATTCATTGTCGTGTACATATATGTACTGACTAGTTCACTGTTTACCTTATGTACAGCTCGGAAGCCACTCAGATACTCACGATACTATCTATAATAAAACAGCATCAATGTAACGGTATCTACAATGTATCATGAAATAGTACCCATGTATCCGTCTATATATTTCTATTGGGGTTGAATGACTGTCAATGCCTCTCTATATAGGTTAATATAAGTTCCACTATTGCATGCTTGAACTAGTTCTCTCGGCTTATGAAAGAAAAGGAAATGGAAACAATTTTATGGAAAATGTAATAACTACATTCGTACCTCTGACATTAAATTATTAGAGCGTATATATGCATTTATAGTTATTTTATACTACAAGGCCATGGCTGTGTAATTTTTCTGTTTTGCTCTTTCGGCTTTTAAAACCAGGGCGAGTAAAACAAATGTAAATCACAAAAGCAGTATCTACAGGGACTCGATCTGGTTACTTTAAAAATTCATAAATGTCACAAGACATGAAAAATTAAAGATTGTTTCCCTCGATTTCACAGAGAAAACTAAATGATATTTTATTGAGGTCAAGAAACTTGTTGTTATTTGGTATTTTCGGTTTCAATTTGATTTTTAACGAATATAAAACTTACTGTTTCAAAAATGAGTATATCCCAATATTAGTATTCCCAATTTGTCACGAGTTTTTACACGTAAACACGGTTGCTGAAAACAAACATGCATTGCAACTGCCATCTGCTCAACCAGGTATATATAATATAACATGTGTCATTCTGATTTTCAATATTTATTTACAACTGTGCCGAATCAACTTCTAATATAAATATATATATATATATATATATATATATACATACACATGTATTTGTCTTTGTGTAAACAAACTATGAATAATGAATATTTTGTTTACAGAAAGACATTTTTATAATGTATATTTGAAGCATCAAGAACACAGAAAGGTTTTATCGATAAAATTATATGATTTTAAGTTTCTTTCAAGTTCAATGGACATGATAATAAACTAAAACCGATACATTCACCAGTACCTCTGTTACTCCAAGAATAATATTTATATTCTAACAATGATGTCACAATGACCTACCTGGGTTCAAATTTCACGAACTTATCGAGAAAACAGAAAATTAACATTCACTATTCGTGTGCCTGATCATCTTCTTCCGCTGTGATAACTGAATGGAACCAGTGCACCTGTACCGGCAATACTTAACACAGTACCTCTGTGAGTGGTCTAGGTAGATCAGTACCTTTGTGAGTGATCCAGGTAGATTAGCTAAGTACCTATTTTCAGTGACACAAGTATATTGAGGTTCAGTACCTCTGTTGAGTACTAAACATGCAGGTGAAAGGCAAACGATTCTTTATGTTCGTCCTGACTTTTGTGCAGTGTATGTTTATAGTCACTTTTGTGCTGTGTATGGACTATGATACCAAAGCAAAACCAACTTCTGTTACGAGAGATTCTAAAGTACTAACGGTGCATGGGCCAGGGAATACAGTTAATGAAGACAGTGACAACTTACACAGAATGTACCCAAGTAAGTATCGTATAATTTACACAGAATGTACCCAAGTAACTTACACAAACTGTGCTTATGTATAAGTGTCGTATAACTTTATTTTATTGAGAAAGTCACACTTGTTGTATTGCACTTTGAATGTCGTCAAAAACAATGTCGTCAAAACGTAAATTGCAACATTTTGAATGCCGTCAAAAACGTAAACTGCAGCACTTTGAAAGTCGTCAAAAACGTAAACTGCAACACTTTGAATACCATGCAAAACGTAAACTGCAGCACTTTGAATGTTGTGAAAAACGTAAATTGCAGCACTTTGAATGTCATGCAAAACGTAAACTGTAGCACTTTGAATGTCGTCAAAAACGTAAACTGCAGTACTTTGAATGTCATGCAAAACGTAAACTGCAGCACTTTGAATGTTGTGAAAAATGTAATTTGCAGCACTTTGAATGTCATGCAAAACGTAAACGGTTGCACTTTGAAAATCGTCAAAAACGTAAACTGCAGCACTTTGAATGTCGTCAAAAACGTGAACTGCAGCACTATGAATGTCATGCAAAATGCAACCCACAACTTTTTGAAAGTCGTGCAAAACGGTAACTGCAGCACCTTGAATGTCGTGCAAAACGTAAACTGCAGCACTTTGAATGTCGTGCAAAAAGTAAACTGCAGCACTTTGAATGTCATGCAAAACGTAAACTGCAGCACTTTAAATGTCATGAAAACGTAAACTGCAGCACTTTGAATGTCGTGAAAACGTAAACTGCAGCACTTTAAATGTCGTGAAAACGAAAACTGCAGCACTTTGAATGTCGTGAAAACGTAAACTGCAGCACTTTGGACGGACAGCACTGGGAATTCTAAGGTGTATGCAATGAAGATTGTGACGTGGATTAATTTTGTTTATCATTTAAGAAATCAATTCTATTTTTGAAAATACATGAGGGTGTGAACAGCGACGCTTTACGCCAGCATAGTTACATTTAGCGCTTCATGAAAAGTACGCCTGAGTAAAGCGGCGGAATTCATACGCTCATGTATTTTCAACAAACTGAAGTTTGAATTTATATTTGCACTCTGCTTTCATTTCTGGGTCCAGTTGCACAAAAGTTAGTTAAGTTTAACTGACAGTTAATGTTGGAGTTCCCAATCGTTAAAATAGACGTACTATTTTCATCAAGATTCATACGCGCGTTGTTCACAACTGCAGAACATTAATGTGGAAATGGCTATCATTACAATTTGTAAAGAGATGAAAAGGAAAAACAATGTCAATGTACATATATGACTATATTAGTAAGCAGAGTGATAAAGATCAATCCCTTCTTCTTAATTCTTTGAATTAAATGGAATTCTTCGTAATATAATTTTTGATTGATGACATCTTTAATCGACTATGTCCAAATGGTTTTAAGTTCACTGAAATATCTGGACACGGAAATTCCAAAGCGATTAGCTTTGAAGTGTTTCCCTTGACCATGTCCAGTGGTCTTGTGCGTAGACAACTGAGGTCAGGGTATGACCACTAGAGATAGACACCAGAATATTTTGTACATTACACCATGACAAGTGTGTTATTAACAACTCAGTTACAGCCCACTGACTACCCAACATACCGGTACACAGATTGAGGGACCGAGAGACGGGTGTAGGACGTTTTCTGGGGGAGGGGGGGGGGTCCAAACTCAAGTTTAATCTTAGAAAAATGGTAAAGCTATACAATGTGGATGATTTGTGCTTAGTCATATATTGTGTTAATCTGACAGTAGCGGCTAGTGGACAGGAGATACCCATTAGATTAAGATATCTTTAATTATTTGAGTTTATGTTAATTTGGCGCCCCACAGATGAGTTTGTGTGCGGGTAACACTGAGTTCGTAGGCTTTTTATAGACCACATTTTTTACCCGATTGAACTGATATTTCTCATGTAACTTTGTTATCAAGAGAGGAAGATACTTGTTGATTTTAAGGTCCAAAGGACAAGGGTAAGACGGGACTTCATAGAAAAAAAATCATTACATTTACATGGTGGTCTAGAGGTAGAGCGTTCGCCCCGCATGCGCGGAAGGTCGGGATTCGAATCCCGGCCGCGACAGACCTAAGTCGTTAAAACAGATAGTGACAGTTCCTTTGCCAAACGCTCGGCATCATGTGTGAATGTCACGGATCCTCGGAGATGACCTTAAAAACGCGTCACAGGAGGTGTGGCACGATAAAAAACCCTCACTGCTAAATGGCCGTAAGCGACGAGCATAGGCCTAAATTTGAAGCGCTTCACCGATTTTGGTGACGTCTCCATAGGAATGAAAAATTCTCGAGAGGGACGTTAAACAAAATACAATCAACATGCGAAGTGATACCTGTTTAGCGGAGCTCAAATGATTACTTAAGTTTTGTGGTTTGTTATTAACAAGTTTAAAGTTATTCACTTTGTCAAGCGAATATATTCAACTTGTGAGATAAAGTGAACATAAATCCATAGTACAAGAGATGCTCTATCTATCTGAAACAGATTAATCTTGAATTATGTCCTCTATATATATCTACCCAGATATGATGTCACGTAAAATTACGTCGCAGTTTTAATTGTGAGTTCCAAACGAAATTCCTTTTATCCCAAGGGTGTTGGATAAAGCTATAGTTTATTCAATACTTGGCATGTGCACTACATCAGTAATATAAAAGTACAATGTAGTTATTCAATAACGCACTTATATATAATTTTACGCCGTAATGAAACAAGCTGTCAGTGTATGGTTTAGAAGTGTAGATATAAGTAATATAAAATTTTGATGTCGATAATCACCATTATACGCAAGTTCAGTTTGCATTTCAGCTGGATTGGTGGACTGGTGCACTGTGACCTACTTTAAGTCTAAAAGTAGGTCAACAGTTTTACAGATTGTTTTTCGTTATGGATACAGGTGTTGCAAACTGAACTTGCGTTGGCATCCCACTCCACCACTTCTACGGAAAATCCGGCTGTCAGGATCGTGTTTGTCAACACGCTAAGCACGGGCCGAGGTGATAATGCCAAGATTTCTAAACAGGTCAATTTAAGCTTCAACATTTCGAAATACATGTACATTGTACGTTAATGATAAATCAATTTAGGAAGCAAGCATAAATGATTTTCGTTGTAAAATGCTCTTTTTTCACCGATTTGAAAAGGCATATACATGTATAATAATATTGTAGTGCGTTTTACTTTATCGCTAGTGGGTGTGTCTCGTTTAAGAAGCGATCGCTTCACTTAGGTTACATTGCAAAAGACAGAAAGAGATGCACACAAACGGAAATACTGACAAAAGCATATACAATACCCGTATATTTATTTGCAATCACCAATTCAAATATTTCAACAGTTCAACCAATTTGTAAAATTTGATATAAAGAAAAAATGTATTTTTAAAAAAACACTGGAAGCATGGTGGTATAGTCTAGACATTCCTCGAATTAAAAGAAATCCCATTTATGTTTGCTGTGTCTACCAAGTTT
Source organism: Ostrea edulis (assembly GCF_947568905.1). NCBI lineage: Eukaryota > Metazoa > Mollusca > Bivalvia > Ostreida > Ostreidae > Ostrea > Ostrea edulis. The sequence goes on from NC_079165.1 coordinate 2,006,773, forward strand.
GCTTGTAGCATATTTTATTGTCTTGACACTGGTCAGCCACACCCAACGTTGTACCAGAATAAACACGTAGAGCGCAACCCCATATAGTCTTCCCAGTCTGAAGAATGCTTATATATGTCTCAGGATATATATAAGTTTACAGTAAAATAAAAAAGAAAAGTACCTATCAATCACGGAATTCGATATGCATAATGTACTAAAATACAATACATACACACTTCTTAGCTATAATATGTATATACAATTACAATTCACATGCTTTTAATTAAAATACATACAATAATGTCTAAAGCTGTCAATCATGTAGAGCAAATGTGGGGCCAGCCATTACAAAACAAAATAAACAATACGAAAGACTGCCTAAAGTTATTGAAAAGGTTATCATAAACCCAAACATTCGTCTTAGAGGCTCTTTAATATAACCTACCCAAAATGCAACACGTCCAATCACAAACAGAATGGAACAGAGAGGGATTACGGCAAGTGATTGTGACGTCAGATACGTGCAAAGCATGAGTTGTCCAATCATGTGAAGAACAAATTGTTCTGTCGTATTCCGAAGATATCGCTGGTGAGTCTCGATAATATGTTCGCCGCGGCCTAGCACCGGGTTTATTGCAGAACTTTGAAACCGCATGTACATCACACACAAAACTCCAGAAATCAGGGTAATGGCGGGGAATAGCTGCCATCTCAGAGTGTACACCAGTCGTGTGAGGATGGAATCTGATAACGGGATGGAGAATGGGCACACGAGGTATCCTAAGCAACCGAGCAAAACTGTGCTGAAAACTCCCGCAAAACCGGCCCTTACCACGAACTGACGATCATCCGGAAATGAACGCATTCCACAAGTCCACGTGTTCTCTGTGAAGCCGTGTTTGTTAAGTGTGTACTTTTACATTGTACACCGTGTCACATCACTGCATCCAACTGCTTCTGTACACCAAGTCTTTTCTGGCATCACATTCCGATGCAAGAATATACCGGAACAGCAATTAATCTAAACCCAACTTCTTTTGTATTCGCTAGATTTATTTGGGGGGATTCTTAATCTAAATATAACGCGTTTTACCTGAGTGACTTAGGTATTTACAATACAAAACAAAGGCTGAGGCCTTTAGGGACAACATGCAGAATACGTGTCTCTATCAGGCTCAATGATAGTATCAGTTTTAAATGGTGCGACTTGCTTTATGTAGAAATTAATTAGCATTGTAATTAATTTTGAATTAAATTTAGGCATGTCCAGGAGTCCGTGTTTGCCCAATTCTTATTTTGTATTCCTTATAGAAGTTATGAGTTTGATCTTCACCTTTACATTTAGTACATTTCAGATTTAGAAATTGACGAGGGGAATCAAACACAACGTAAATTAAATATTAGTAACGGGTTATTTATAAAACTATACTTTTTACGATGCGGTACAAACAGTAGAAATATACAAGAAAAGTGGGAAGAGCGGTACCGCTCATACCCACCGCCCTGTTCAGAGGGGAGTTCTGATACCCCCACCAAAACAAAAACCGGAACAGAACAAATATCCCAGACAAGATAGGAATGGCCTTGAGGGAGGTCTCATCAAGGAACGTACTCAGTGTCAGCAAGGCCACTGCGTGAACCAGGAACTGTTCCATCGTGTTTCTGAGGATCCTGTTGGGAACGCCCACCAAATCCTCTCCCCCGCCTCTGATGGGATCGATTGCCTTAGAGTTGAAGCGTATGCTTGAAATAAATTGAATGTTGGCCAACATTGGAATTGAAGATATGAATAGAGACTGGACTGTGAAAACGAGAGCGTCGGCGGAAGTCTTGACGTTCGTTATCTTTAACGGCAGGAAGTGGTATCCCACGAGGAATAGGGTGATGCTGGAGAGAGCCCCTACCCAGATCTGTTTAGTAATCCAGTCACGACTCTCCTTTGGAGCTTGTGTTGTGGATTGTCTCGTCGTCATTTCTGTCACGATATAGAATTCTAGTCAATAAATAAAAAGATCTAAGCAACGGACATAGTGCTCTGAATAATTACAATATTATGAAATATTTTTGAATTTCAAAAGTGGAATTATTATATATAAATTTTGCTACCAATTCTTGAAATTTGATTTATTGAGAGTTGAAAATACATCTGGATATAGTGGATTATATAACTTTGGCTACCAATTTTTGAAATTTGACTTATTGATAGTTGAAAATAGATCTGGACATAAACTGCGACGCTGTACGCCAGCATACTTATACATGTGTGCTGGTGTGAAGCGTTGCAGGTCATACCCTCGTGTATTTTCAACAAGAGTACCGCCAACGTTACAATATACGCCCGTCGGACGGTGAAATTCAACCTGGGCGCATAATATGCACTCTGAATTAATACAACACACATTCTTCATAGGAAAGCCTTAAAGTTGGTCATGGTGCACCAATCCATCTGACATGTCAACTGATTATGTATCTCTCTTGAGAGGGAGATTGTGACCAAATGTCACTGCAATATCTGTATCTATGATGTCTAGGAAACCATTTGATCTACTTTAAGCCTTAAAGTATTTCATAGTGCACCAAATAAGTTGAAATTTGAACTGATTATGTATTTCTCTGAGAGGGAGGTTGTGACAAACTTTCAGGGAAATACCTGTGACCATACCAAAAACTGTATAACTGCTTGACCTACATTTACCCCTAAAGTAGGTCATGATGCACTAATCCAGCTGAAATGCTAACTGCACTAAGTTGTCTTGTATTTCTTCGAGAGGAAGCTTGTAACTAAATTTCAGGACAATATCTGTATCCGTAACGAAAATGAGTCCGGAAAAATGTTTGACCTACTTGCATGTATAGCTCGAAAGTAGGTCATACTACACTAATTCAGCTGAAATGCAACTCACTCTTAACCTTCTTGAGGAAGAAATTGCGACCAAATTTCAACGCCGTGCATGCTTCTGTTACGAAAAAAAAGTCTGGAAAACATTACCCAATGTTTTGACACATAGACAGACAGACAAATCCTGCTGAAATGCAAACTAAACTTATATTCTTCCGAAAGGAAGTCTGTGACTATAATTCAGGGCAATATATGTATCCATAGTGAAAAAAAAGCCCGGAAAACTGTTTGACCTATTTTTAGCCCTAAAGTGGGTTAAGAACAGACTAATCCAGCTGATATGCAAACTGAACTTGTATTCCGCCGAGAGGAAACCTGTGATTAAATTTCAGGGCAATATCTGGATCCGTAATGAAAAAAGTTTGAAAAACTATTTGACCTATTTTTAGTCGGACAGTAGTTCAAGGACGGACCATCCCGTGGGGCTCCGGGTTAGAATAGGTCCTCAGTACCCCTTGCTTGTCGTAAGAGGCGACTAAATGGAACGGTCCTTCGGATAAGACCGCAAAAACCGAGGTCCCGTGTCGCAGCAGGTGTGGCACGATAAAGACCCCTCCCTGCTCAATGGCCATAAGCGCCGAGCATAGGCCTAAATTTTGCAGCCCTTCACCGGCAGTGGTGACATCTCCATATGAGTGAAATATTCTCGAGAGGGACGTAAAACAATAATCAATCAATCAATCAAGGACGGAGCAATCCAGCTGAAATGCGAACTGAACTTCATTTCATCTAAGAGCAAGTCGAATTGACCGGCTACCTAACATGGTTACATCAACAAACGAAATAATTTGAAGCTGGGAGTTTTCAGGTCATATAGGGCTTTCATGAATATTTGAAGGTATGTTTAGACACAAGTATAGTAGGAAAATATGTTAAGAGTTTTTTGATATTAAATTTATGAGACAGCAACTCAAGAATGCAACGATATAAGGCCTCAACCGTGCGCAGCTTTTTGTGGGCCGTAAGTCGAAGGTTTTTTTTATAAGGGGTGAATCTGTAGCTCTTTGTTATGTCAAAATATTTTTTTCAGAGAGCTACAGTTCTGCAGCTAGCTAAAATGTACATAGAACTTATATTCCTCCTAGAGGCAGCCTGTGGCTAAAATTCAGAGCAATATCTGTATCCATAATGAAAAAAAAGTCCGTAAACTTTTTGACCTACTTTTTGTCCTAGAAGAGGTCACGGATGGACAGGCCAATCCAGTTGAAATGCATATCAAAGTTGTATTCTTCCGAGAAGAAGCTTATGACTAAATTTCAGGGCAATATCTGTATCTGCAAGGAAAGAAATGCGGGAAACTGTTTGACCTACTTATAGCTCTTAAGTAGGTCAAGGTGAACCAGTCCAACTGAAATGCAAACTCACTCTTACGCTTCCTGAGGGAAAAATTGTGACCAAATTTCAAAGTCATCCATGCATCCGTTACGGAAAAAAGTCCGGAAAACATTACCTCGGACAGACAGACAAACAGACGCACGGACAGCGCCATAACATAATACATCCCATGTAATGACGGGCGTATAAAAATTAAATTCCTATTTCATATTTACGATCCACTTTCATTTCTTTTGGGATTCCCAGCTGTGAAATAAACGTACTATATTTCAGCAGAATTCTTTCACACATTGCTCACATTCATGACAAAATGACTATCATTACATTTGTACAGATATTGAAGACAAAAACATTGGAAATGTAAATATGTTAAAGACAACCGTTTTCACAAGAGAATAGGGTTTAATTAAGGTATCGGGGGGTTTTATCATTAATTTTGTTTTTCCCATACGTTAAGTAAGACTTGAATCTAGACTGTCACACGAGAAGTAAAGTATATTACTTCATTGGGATTAGGTGTCATAAAATGTAATGATTGATGATTTAAAAATAGTGTTACATGCCGAACTCCGCCCGATTCCTGCCGTATACACACTACAATGTACAAGTATCGCCTTATCGCTAGAATTGTTTGTTTTGTGCTGTCCTTGTTGTTTATCATTATACATGTACCGAAAAACAATTCTGTCTATAAAACAGAGATATATACAAAATTCTCTCTAGGCTCGATGTGTGAAAAATTAAAATATTACCTTCGTTGTGGGCAGCTTGGTCCTTTTTTCTGTTGCGCAAGAGCACCCCTACTAACGTTATCGTTATTTAAATTTACACCACGTGGGTTTTTTGACCCATTAAAAGGTTAGAGGTGCTAGGTGAGGTCAAATTCCGCAGTGAAGGAAACCGGAAATAAATCTGCCAAAGCAAAAGTCATTTTCTATATACTGTAATAAACATGTATCATCAATGCAAATGCATATTAAAAAATTCAATTAGGTACTGTCATACCAGCGATGATTGTGAAATAGTGAAAAGCTCAGGAAGTTAAAGTCATTTAAAGATTTAGATTGTAGTTTAACTGATATTTAGTCTTATTGTCGTGTCATGAGGGGGGAGGATCTTTTCTTCTTTTGTGTGTGTGTGTGTGGGGAGGGGGGGGGGGAGTAATTCCATTGTTTATAACATATGCAAATAAAGAAATTGGGGAGACTGCTTTCTTCCATTTTCATTTATAGTGGTATTTAGAGAAAAGACAGAACTGCAAACATATATGCATGTATTCATGGAGAATTTGCATAATAAATTTATCTTTGGTAGTAAGTTTTTAACGCCCCAACACCCCCCACCGAATTAAGAAATCAAGAATTTTTTCGAACTTAGGAGAGAAGTTCCCCCTCACCGATTTAGGATTTTGTAGAGTGGGCAAGTCACAGGACAAAAGAATTTTTTTTTTTCTCTTGTCAAGGATTTTTAACAAATTAAGTTATCTTCAGCATTGGTTACAAAAAGAGAATATTTTGCATTGAAAACAGAATTGGTGAAGAAAATGTGCGATTCCTCCCTTATAGTATAATTGCGACTCATATAAACTGCACAAAATAATATATCACATTATAAGTAAATCATCAACGTCACAGAAAAAATTAAATTGATGTTATTGTTAGATTCTATTACTACACTTCTATAGCATGCTATTTTTAGATTTATTCCTCTTTAAAGATATCTCATAAATTTTATAAGATATCTTATAAAACTTACAAGATAGCTTCTAAAGTTTATTAAATATATTAATTGTATCCTTTATAATTGGATATCTGATAAAAGATGATAAAATCTGTTATATATTTAATAAGTTATCTTCTAAAACATATATCTTATGTCTTTTAAGATATCTCAAACTTAATAAGATATTTTATACGATATCTCAAAACGAATTTTTATAAGACATCTTGTTAACTTTATAATGTATCATATGAATTTACTTTTATAAGATATATATCATAAAACATATACTTGATATCTTGCATGTATATTATAAGATATATCAAAGTTTGAGCTATATCTTTTTAAATATTGTTTATGAGATATCTTATAAGATATGCAAGATAACTTATAAAGCTTGTGAGAAATCTTATAAAACATTTAAGATATTTTATGTTTTATAAGATATCTGTTAAACATGATATCATTAGATATACAAGATATCTTATAAAGCTTAGGAGATATCTTTCATAATTTATAATATATATCTTAAATATTTTATAAACTGTATATTATATGAGATATATATCTTATAAGATTTATTAGATATCTTATCAGAAATAGAAGATATTTTATAAATTATATACGAAATCCTTAAAGGAATACCCGGTAGATACATTGTATAAATATGGCGTGCCATACACCTCACTTAGGAAGAAGCTAGATTAGCAGGATTTATACAAATTATATGAATATATACATATTTTCTATATATCTTAAGAAATATCTGTGAAAAGCCTAATGTGCATTTTCATAAACTTAAAACTTAACATACTAATTTTACTCTTTATGCTAAAGCAATTCATCAGCAAATGTGAATTATTACTACGGCTGTACTGCTCTGCAATGCATGCAAGCAGGTAGTTATAGTTATACAGTATCAAAGTTGGTTAGGAAGTACTATGTACAAGTTACTACTCATAAATGGAAATTCAATGGTTGAAAATTTTCCACATTTATTGAAATATACATAGTTTTCTTTTCTATATGTATTGATCAGAAAGTAAGACAATGTTACACCACTGTATCTGCAGAAGTTTTTTTTAAGTATTAAAGAAATTAAACCTTTAGAGTGGAAAATCTTTACAATATGTCTATATATACATAAAATGAGATGCTGAAATTTTATAAAATTTAATTCAATATCAGTATACATGTATATACATACATTTTAAAGTTATAACAATTTTTATCAAAAATTCTTGGAAGTTATTTTTATAACTTTAGTCTGTGACATGCACTTTAGAGCATCCCAGATTACAGGATTTGAAGGTAGATCCTTAATGTAAACTGATGAATTCATTTAGGAATGTGCACTGCATACCAGCTATTTCCTCAAAATGAATCTCTGGGAAAAAAATTCACAGTGATCAATATAAACTATCTAAATTTTATTTTCCAGTATGAAATATGAATACTGATTGATTGTCTTAATTACTCCTTCTAGATATCTATTCTGTTTCAATTTATTATCAATAGCATTAAAGACAAGAGGCCCATGGACCACGTTGCTCACATGAGTTACCTTGGCCCATATTTAAAGATTGTTCTTGTATATTTGCATGTAAAGCTTTGATCCTTATTGTAGCCCCAACTTACCCCCATAACCATGATTATTACAAAATTGAATCTGCACTATGTCAGGAAGCTTTCATGTGAATGTAAATTTCGTTGTCCCAATGGCTTCTTGAGAAAAAGATTTTCCCTATATATTTGTATCTTAAACTTTGATCCCCTATTGTGGCTACACCCTTCCCCTGTGGGGGGGGGGGGGGGCATAATTTTAACAAACTTAAATCTGCACTATGTCAGGAAGCTTTGACATAAATGTAAGACTTTCTGGCCCAGTAATTCTTTTAAAAAAAATCAAAAGATTTTCCTTATATATTTGTATGTGAAATTTTGATCCCCTATTGTGGCCCCATCCTACCCCCGGGAGCTATGGTTTTAACAAACTTGATTCTGCACTATGTCAGGGAGCTTTCATGTAAATATAAACTTTGTCTTACTTTCTGGTCCATTGGTTCTTGAGAAGATGTTATATTTTCCCTATATATTTGTATGTAAAACTTTGATCCCCAATTGTTGCCCCATCCTACCCCCGGAGGACATGATGTTATCAAACTTGAATCTGCACTATGTCAGGAAGCTTTCTTGTAAATCTGTGCTTTCCTGGCCCAGTGGTTCTTGAGAAGATTTTTAAAAGATATTTTCCCTATACCTTTGCATGTAAAACTTTAATCCCCTATTGTGGTCCCATCCTATCCCTAGGGGTCATGATTTTAATAAACCTGAATCTACACTATGCCAGGAAGCTTGCTTGTAAATTTCAGCTCTTCTGGCCCTGTGGTTCTTGAGAAGACTTTTAATGACCCCCACCCTATTTTGTGATTATCTCCCCTGTGAAGGGTGGCAAGTTAGGCTGAAATTAACACTATGGTTCTGGAGAAGTTAAAAAGGTTGTACAGAGGGACTGATGACAGCAAAAAGTGGTGATAATTGCTCTTCCAAGCTTTCAGCTCATGTGAGCTAAAATCGATTTTGAATTTTTCTTTGCTATGTGATTTATCTCTACTTACACTGCATATACACTATGCCTATTTTACCAGAAAGAAAAATTTTAATTATAACTTTACATATATATTTTATGATTTTTGTTTTCAAAATAGATATTAAATATAATTAACATTTTATAGAAGAGAAACAAAAATACCATAATCACAATTTGAAACTAAAGATTGTTTATTAGGAAATACAAATGTCTCCCTGAGCTCCCCAAATTGGAAGTTCTCCAAATGAAACTGCCCCTTATTGTACTGTATGGTATTGAGGAGAAAGCATGAGCAGAAGCATATAAGCACTTATGAACTCCAATAAGCCATATAGAAGTGTTCACAAATTATTTTATACCCTCCACCCTTTAGATTTTAAGAAAACAATTGGATCTTCCTATCCCTACAATATATGCCAATCTGCAAATGGCATTGAAGTATTGTGAAAAGTTTAAGTCTAACTCGGATAATCCATATCAGAGGAGAAGCATTCACAAGCTATTTAAACATCTTCCACCCCTCTTAGATCCACTATAACTTTTAGGAAAATAATTGGATCCTCTCGTCCCAACAATATGCACATCTCCATATTGCAATGAAGCATTGTACAAAGTTTCAAGTCTATCGGATAAGGCATATAGGAGGAGAAGCGTTCACAAGAATTTGTGACAGACAGATGGACAGACAGAAAATACAAAAACAATGTCTCGATTCCCCTGGAAGAGGGGGACACAATAAACTAACTGTAACATCATGCTTCAAAATACTAACAATTTATACTAAGACACTGAATACTTACAATTTACACATGCAAGACACTGTACTATTTGATGGGCAGCAATTAAAACATGGCTTCTAAAAGGAAAAAATCATGCACTTATTTAGTATGTAACAAAAAATGTAATATTATGAAATTATACGATTTGTCAATAATTAAGATTCAGTATTCCATGAAACAGTCTGTGTCACCTGTAAGTGTACTATATACTCAACCAAGACAGAAATACAGGCAAAGTGATATATGGAGCGCCAAATTAACATAAACTCAAATAATTGAAGATATCTTCAATTATTTGAAGATATCATCAATTCATTTGATGCGCGCAACAATTTAATTAAAGATCTCTTCAAATAATTAATAATATCTTCAATTCTGAATTATTGCGCGCATTAATTGAATTGATGATAGCATTAATTCTTCAGCTGAATTGATGCGCGCTTTAATTGAATTAAAGTAATTCCACCCTCCTGTGATGTCATTAGATTTTGCAAAATCAATGATTTATTTACATTTATGGGTGATAGGAACATAAATTTTATTGGAATCTTTCCTGATAGCTATTGTAAAAAATCTTGTTAAAGATAAACTATTTTAATAGTCTAAATTATAGATGAATAATCAATGATACGTTTTAAGATATTGAATCCAAGGGCAATAACTCTGTTTCAACTGATTTCTTTATTAAGTCTATTATGCGATATATTTCCTTTATTTTTACAGACATTTTGTATATTTTTGTGAAGATACACTTTCATGAAATTGTTATGAATGGTACTATATCATCATAACCAATTTGTATGAAATTTTGATAACGCTGTTTAAGGAAAATTGCAATTTTCTGACGGTGACAGATGATTCTATTTATGTACGTCTCTTGTCTTAAAAAGTGTGATGACATATGTATTTTATTTGATAATTTGTTAGTTTTAACTCAATGAATGGAAAGAAATACATTTTTCAAACTTGTATCAGATAAAACTGCGAGTATGGAGTTACCTTAATGATCTCTTCAAATGAATTGATGATATCAACAATTGAATTGATGCGCGCTACAATTCAATTGAAGAGAGCAATAATTGATATAATGCGCGCATTAAATCAATTGATGAGAGCAATAATTGAATTGATGCACGCATTAATTCATTTGATGAGAGCAATAATGGATTTAATGCACGCATTAATTCAATTATTGCTCTCTTCAATTGAATTAATGATATCTTTAATTCATTTGAAGAGAGCAATAATTCTTTTAGAGAGAGCAACTATATAATTAAAGATATCTTCAATTCAATTCAACATATCCACAATTGAATTAATGATATCTTTAACTGAATTGTTGCTCTCTTTAAAAGAATTGATGCGCGCATTAATTCCTTATACAGAAGGATTGTAAATGATTTAAAGATATCTTCTATTGAATTAAAGAGATCATCAAATTATTTATACCGAGCTCTAAATTAATTATTGCGAGCAATATTTCCACTAAATTGATGCTCTCATCAAATGAATTGAAGAGAGCAATAATTGAATTAATCCGCGCATCAAATCTATTATTGCTCTCATTAATTGAATTAATGCGCGCATCAATTGAATTGAAGAGAGCAATAATTGAATTAATGCGCGCATTAAATCAATTATTGCTCTCATTAATTCAATTGATGCGCGCATTAACTCAATTGATGAGAGCAATAATTGAATTGAAGCGCACAGTAATTCATTTGATGAGAGCAATAATTGATTTAATGCGCATTAATTCAATTAAAGAGAGCAATAATTGAATTGATGATATCTTCAAATAATTGAAGATATCTTCAATTATTTGAGTTTATGTTAATTTGGCGCTCCATATTGATAGCATAAGCAATAATGTATCTCTTCATGAAAACATTTCTAAGATCTGCTACCATCTTCACAAGTCAAGGGTTATTGGTTAGTGCGAGGTAACGAATCAATAACCCTTGACTTGTTAAGATGATCTGCTACATGTATAATTATTAGCTTAATTCTTATAATCTTAAATTTTTTGACTTGTATCTGATGAATGTTTTGAGGTAGAAATTGTGTTTGTGCCTTTGTATGCATGTACATAATTTGTAAATGTATAGTTGTACTTCTAAGTAAATTTTACATAATAAAACACTGAACACATATACATGTACTTCATAAGTTCTGTTACATGTACATATACAACCATGCATAAAAAGATGTTTAAATACTATAAAAAAAATTTAAGAAACATAATTATCTGCATGCAGTGTATAGCTTGGTTAAAAATTTAAGGACAGATAAAATGATCTCGCTTTATAGACAGAATAATCTCCTTTAAAATCTTGAAAACATAATCATTACATTCAATTATAGAAAGATGTGATACCTTGACAAATCTAGGATTCCTTTGAGGATCTCAAAATACATTTGTTCAAAGGGTGGTGAATCACTCAAAGTCCCCAAAAAGTACACTGAAAGCAGACACATGCACAAATATGTATTATGATTTGAAATTTAGGCTAAAAATATAAATTGCTGTGCAAGTCAAAATAATGGCAAGAGAAAAAGAATCCCACTTCTCTATGATGCACTTCCTTGTATTGAGGTGTACCGAAGACGAGTCGAATATACCAGTCTAATTTTAATTCAGATTGAAACATATAATTCGTAACTTTTTTCTTTAACTGTAAACAATTAAGTTTTAATATTCTGATCACAATCTCCATTCAAACAAATTAATTATGTCTTATTGAACTTATTTTCACTTGTCAATGAAACTTTTAGATTTAGTTTGATTAAAATTACTTATTATAGATAAAATTGAATAACAGATGTCAAGTTAGCAGCACTGATGTGATAAAAATCACTAACAGTATCCAGGAAGGAAGGAAGGAAGGATGTCAAGTCCCCCAAACAATGTTTCTTCAATGATCTCTTCAACAATATATGTTTATTTTAAAAACTAAGGGAGTGTGTTTAATTTAGGGTCAGAATCACAATATTTATTTAACGCCTTAATTCATGCTTTTAAATTTTCAAAACTCCATCAACATGCAATATAATAAATATTTTGATCAGTTACAATTGTATTTAATTCACAAATCTTTTTACAATTTAAGGCAATTCAGTTAAATATATAGCACAAACTAAAACATATAAAATACTTAACATTGCACAGTCAGCTTTTCATTAAAGGAAGCTTATAATTACAAAATTCTTTACTTTAGGTTAAATAATACTCAGTGTACACTATGATCCTAACTTGGCCAAACTTGAAAAAAAAAAATCCATGTAATATGATCATGCAAAATAATTTCTTCTCCTAAATTTCTAGAACAGCTTCTGGGTGATCACAGCTAAATTTTGATTTTTGAGGCTTAACTGTTTAATTATGTTGCGAAATGTAATACTAAAAATGAAACAGCAAAGGTTTCTTACAGACAAAATATAGTTGATGTATATAAAACAATAGTTAATTACAGTGTCGTGCAGTGTAATCCTAATTGTGATTCAATTATTTGATTTAAGATTTAAAATTTTGTACAGATTGTCCTCTAACATACAGATACATGACTAATCTAAATATGAAAAAGATTATTGATATTATTACATGTGTGTTTCTGTAATTATAAGTTTGTAATTGGAATAAGTAAATCTAAGTTAATTAAAAAGATCAGAAATGCATGTAGGTATTTCATTCATAAAAGGAGAATTTTTTTTTTTAGAAATGACTTATGAAAATATGTACTGCTTATAATGTATCAATAAAGGGAAAAGTTGTGATGTATACGTATCCATGTATATTGTCCCGTCACATTAATATATGTGTTAATGATTAATATATATCATAAATGCTTGCATAAATAAACATTAGTAATACATGTGTGTGGTTACAGAAACTCAGAGCTATAAACTGCCAATCTGTAAATGAGTACGAGACCTGCACCACTCAGGAATTTTAAATGTTTTCTACTATGATTTTATATAAATCAAAGACTGTGATATTTTGCTACATATAAGATTAATGCATGATCTGATAAAATTCTTTTAATTAATGCATTGTCCACTGGTGTCTAATATGCACATTTTATTTACCAGATTTAATATACATGTTATAAATGACAATATTAATTACAACCCTGCATTAGATACAGGGAGGATCCTGTTAAATATAATGCACTATCCCCTGATGTCCTTTGCAGTTTTGTGATCAACTTTTAAAATTATCACTGGTACATTATATACTTTGGCAATGGTTACTATTTTTATACATGTATATATCTAGTCAGTAGTCATGTTCTAATTTCCATTTATTGTTGCTTTCCCTCCACTTAAAAACAATCAATAATTGGTCACCTTTGAGCGTACATACATGTAGTGTATGAAAAGGGTGCTATATAAATATGGTATTATTAAATCATATCATATGAGGACAAGTTGGAATTTTTCATTTACATTTGTACCAAATGATAATCATACAAATACATGTCATATACTTTTCATTCATTCTAATTTTCTTAGGTGTGAATGCATCAATGAGTTTAATTATTAAAATTTTTTCATATCAAAAAATTAGGAATGGGTAGTATATACACCCCCTGGTCACCACAATAGATCTAATCAATGAAATTTACTTTCTTCATAAAATAAATTCACTTTATCTATACTGCTAAATTAGGAAAATGAGTATGTTTCCATCAAAGAAATATTAAGTTTAGAAGTTTTAAGATACTTGCAATGCATCTTTCTTTGCTTGTAACATGCACATTCACAGATACATATATATCTCAAACATGAAACAGACTATAATATTTTCTGCGTGGAAATGGTAAATTGTATGCAACATTTCAGTGTTTGATAAATTGAACACGATCCCTATGCAACATTAAAATTTAATTATCGCACTTTGAAATAGAAAGATGTCCTCTCAATATTTTTTTTCACGATAATCAAGACTTCTTTCAAAGTTGGCCTTGGTCCAAATATAAGGACGATAACTCTTTCTTACCATTTCTTATCTAAGCTTTATTAGCTGATGGCATTAGGAAAATAATGCATTGATACGTAGATCTATATATTGCAAAAACAAATAAAGCACAATATACCATAATTTCTAATTGATACTTACATTAACACTGGAATTCCTTAAAGCACATCCATATCCGGTAGAAAATTCACCGGGTCTCAGGTAGCTCGCGTTTGAGTCTCGGAGCAGCGAGATTATATTTCATTCGATAGTCTTTGATTTTACGCTCTACTTAACACCGATAAAGAATATGTTCCGAACACGTTAGTAGGGGTGAAGAGTATACCAGCCACGACGATCAGTAAAGGGACCAGTGTTTAACTATGGGGGTTGGGTAGGAGACGGGTGATCTAGCGATGAGAATCTCGCAGCACAATTTACGGTATCACAAATTGTACTCATGAGACAGCATCCTGTTGATTCCATCATCCTCAAATTATCATTGATGTTTGATTTTAGGAACAACCGTCGACTGTAAGGAATACTGAAATTATAGTATTTTGAGATTGTCCCTTGATAGTTATTGTCAACAAACATAAAAAGTAGATAATATGGTGGCCTATTTGTGCTACCACTTCTCAAATAATTAGATAGATTAATCGATAACCAATCCTTGTTTACATTTTCTAGTATTTTAATTTCTGATATGCTAATGCCATTTGCCGATATCTGCTTTCCTTCTTGATATCTAACGAATCAACTTCAACATCTACCCAGTTGACATAATCGCCTTACGTACAAGTCGGCATAATTATCTTACAATTCAAAACAATCATTTGAAAAATCGACATGATTTTCAGACAATAGATGGCATTAGCACTTCATTTATTCATTGTATTACTAAAGTATTATTGCATCTAAAACTTTAATAGAGATCGAGCTTTTATTACCACTTCAAAAACTTATATTTTAACATCTTATATTACATGTTTTCCTATCCACAACTTTACAAGATAGGGATATCGTATACATGCACAAAGTAAACTGAATATTCAGAAGGTGAGGTAGTATATCAAGACCCATGGTCAAACATACCTTGATTGGATTTTTTACCACGGTTATAGGATGCCGCGGTCATTATTCTACGATATACCTTCATACATAATAATTGATTATGAGAAAATTGATACTCATCTCGCTTGCGTTTCGTGTTTTTGACTACGGATAACTCCGTTTACTTGATCAAGATATAGGGCTCATGGCGGGTGTGACCGTTCGGCAGGGGATGTTTACTCCTCCTAGGCACCTGATCCCACCTCTGGTATGTCCAGGGGTCCGTGTTTGCCCAACTATCTATTTTGTATTACTTATGGGATTTATGAGACAGTTGCTGCGATGCACCTTGCTGCGATGATTCAATTCCATAATTATAAAATTAATACATGTTGCAAAACAAATTGATGAGCGACTGAAGAACATTTTTGGTTCAATTTAAATCAATTGTCTGCACTCCAAGATCGACACACATGTAAACAGACATGGCGATGCACAGAAAAGTTAACCCTCTTCCACGTACATGTGCACAGTTTTGTTGGACTGTGTATTCAAATTAAGCAGTTGATATAATCCGTCAACATCAAACTAAATACTTGAAACCCTACCATCTTGCCTTTTTTCGTCAGCAAAATCATATACATGTAGGCCTAGTCCGTATCAGAAGCTGCCATGGCGTCACGGTGACCTAATTCGTAGCTATATAGATTCTTGTTTCCCTGGATGCAGGATAACCCCTTCTGTCTCGAAATGTTTGAAATGTAAAGGCCTCGGCTTTTATATTTCAAACAACATTTTTTCGACCTCTAAGGTTACCTTGCAACACACACGAAAACGTGATCGCTATTTCTTTATTTGCCAGTGTTCATAATATGTTCAGCTTCAGTGACGTCATTGGTAGTGGACTGTAAGCGGAAATCGCTGATGTCAGTTGTACATGTACAGTGTATGTTGAATATGGTGTTGCCTTACGATTGCGAAAACAAGACGCAAAAATAAAATTGCAACTAGATCTAAATCAAGTACACAACAGTGTACAAAAATAAAGATTTTACCAAATTTTCACTCCAACCAAAATAATTCATATCATGATTTTCATCATAAGTCGTTCAGATAAAAATTCGGAAATGTTCACGGACTCCATTCAAATTACGATGTAAACTAGAAAAAGATGGATGGGTAACCAGAACGATGAATGGAAACTATCGTTGTCTATATTCTCATTTCGTAATTGTTGAAATGGTGTTTCAAATTTCCCGCGTATAGTTAAGCACCACGCTATATTGTTTAGGCTAGTGTTAGTTTACCAGGACCCCTACTACGTAACATTTTAAGACTAAAACTATTTGACTGGTTAAAAATCCCCTTTTTACTTTTCATATACTAACAATTACATTCCAATATCTTTGCCTTAGAATGTATCTATAAATTGTAATGATAGCCCTTTTCTCGTGAATGCGCTGCAGTTGTAAACAATGCGCGTATGAATACAGATATATATATAGAACGTCTATTGAATTTTAACGACTGGGAATTCCGACAGAAATGAAAGTAGCTTGTTAATGCAGAAGAGCATGAACTGAACTGCATTTTTTCCTGTCGGCATACATTTCATGAAGCGCTAATTAACGCAAGTCGTGAATTGACATAACAGAATGCTTGACATTCCATAGACAATGCATTCATGTACAAAGTGAGCATGACTTTCTATTTGACAGTTTATGAATATTATATATATATATATATATATATATATATATATATATATATAGTACAAACAAACAATTATAACACCCAACCTTACGTTTACCCCTAGGATCTAAACGATACATGTGATAATCAATTATATATATATATAACTTAAGGATATTTTAATGTTTCAAATGAAAGATTTCCGCTTTACATAAAGTAAACACAAAGCTACTTCTTTAATATATATACGAATAAAACTCAAATGTATCTTTAATAAGCACCAATAATTTTTCGCACAATACAAAACGTGCAATAAACATACGTCAGAAGTGTCGGTATAAATGTACTGGCGAATCCATATGCCCTATTCATCGGAGAGGACATATAGCCATATTGAAAGACGATCCTGGCAGTCAGAAAAATTCCGGAAAGGATCGGAATAGCCTTCATTGAGCTCCCTTCTAAGAACAAGGTCAAGGTTAACATGGCCATCATGTGCAGGAAGAACTGTTCCGTTGTGTTCCGAAGAATCCGGTTTGGGACGTCCACGAGATTTTCTCCTCCACCGTATACCGGATCAATGGCGTCCGTGTTTCTTCGGACATTACCAACCGCTCTGATCCCCATAATGATGGAGAACGAAGAGACAAAGAGACAACAGATCGTGAAGGCGAGTCTCTCCGTCAGTTCTGTGACGTTGGAGGTGTTGATGGGAAGGAACTTGTAGCTGAGAACAAACACGGTGCCACTAACAGACAATGAAGTAAATATCTGCTTGATAATGTGCGCTTTCTTCTCTTGAAATGTTCTTTTATCCTTAGTCTTGTCCGACATATTTAACTCTGTAGGTCAAAATCAAGAACGATCAATAGCTAAAGTACGACGATAATACAAAGCGAATGCTGATAAAAGTAATTATTTTCAATTACAGATTTTTAATGAAAAACCTACAGCTGTCCTTTGAATAGTTCATATTTCCTTTATGTCTTACCTTGTTTGCAAAACTCCAGTGCAGTTCAGCGGGTCCGATATTTAAATGTATGGCCACCAGAAGTTGCTATCATGTTAATACACTCGCAGGCAAGGTATTTTAAAGACAGAGTAACTCGCTTGGGGAATTGTAGACAGAACAAGAATTGTGTATACAATTTTAATGGCACATCATTGTTTTTCTTTCATTTTTGGACTCCCTAGATACCAAACACGAAATTCCCTTACTTTATGCTGTCTGACGTGTTTTATACCGATTGTTAGGCCGTTCTTGGCACACTGATTTGACTACGTATAACTCCGTTTACCTGATTAAGATATAGGGCTCACGGAAGGTGTAACCGGTCAACAGGGGATGCTTCTTTCTACTAGGCACGTGACCCCACCTCTGATATACCCAGAGGTCCGTGTTTACCCAACTTTCTATATTGTATTGCTTATATGTATTATGAGATTGATCACTGTTCGTTATCTTCACCTTTCATCTACCCGATACACCAAATCGTTTGCTAATCGAATATTTTTCTACCTTTTAAAACACAAGAGGAGTTCCAAGAACATTGCAATGAATTATGACTGATAAATGGACGGATGGACGGACATGGAAAGTAACAGTATACCTGGAGTGTCTCTATTCCTCTATGTTAGTATATTCGAACCCAAGCGACATTCTTCCGACTAAGATCAAGTCTGCGACATTAACGTTATCGCGCGCGTGGGTATTGTAATGCGTTCTGCTTCAGTAAAATCTATAATTAACGGATTCCGGTGTCAGATGTAAATTGCCTCATTTTATATAACTGCGAAAACAAGGCCAAAAATATAATCACAACTAAAATAAGTACACAATTGTGAAAAAAATAAAGAGCCGATTACATTTTCCAGACCTTGTTTAACAATAACCCCCCAATATTTTCTCCAAATTGATTTAGTCCTATATTTACATACGACCTCGTTCATATTTACAATTCAGGTTTTAGATATTTACTGAATGTCGCGGTGTAGGCAACAGGGACGGGTAAACAACGATGAATGACGACCACCGTTATTTATTCTCTCTCTCTCTCAGGCAAACACCAACTTTGAACTTTCCATAAAACTCCCCGTGTGTGATTACAGGCACTCGACCACTGGATCTATATTTACAGAGATATTATGCCCCTTTATACTCAATAAACTGTGTAGCATCGAAACATGACGTTTGGTTGGATTATTCATATTTCGAGGGTCAAACACGGTTTGTTTTTGTTGGGTTCGTTTATTTTTTAGTCTACATGTTTAATCCTTGATGGAATGATTGTGACATATTTCATTGACAATGCACACAGTATAAAGATAATTCTTTATTTGAGAGCCAATATATATATATATATATATATATATATATATATATATATATATATGAAAGCACTGAAAAGGCCACGACACTGTTGGTTATTTAAAACTCAAATTTTCGACGCAACCCGCGTCTTTATCAAGAGACATAAATTACATAAACAAATAACACACAAAAACGACAAGTATCGATAAACTACATTGGTGAGAAGAGTGATACACTATTGTACTGAGTGATAAAAATGGTGGTGGTTACGTTGTAAAGCGTGTTTACTGACTATGGTTTAGAGAGTTTGTACCATGGTCGGGTCGGGATGAAAATAAAATTATTCTTGAAAAATTACAGAAATCAGAAAAATTTTGAGGGAAATCTTACAAAACAATGTGATTATGGAATAAAATGGTGGGAAGATAATAATATGGAGTGATTAAGTTCAAAACAATATTAGGTAGTCCGTACCATTGATGATTCGGATATGGTGAACAGCGAAAAATAATGATTGCCAGAAGAACACGATTAAACAACAAACAAAGTCAATCAAAGGACACTGATCTAGCATTAAAATCAACAATCGAATAGGTGAATGGGAGAGAAGTCTAAGGAAAAAGATTCAATAATATTTTTATTTTTCAAGGTAATATATTTTTCAAGGTCAGAAAAATTGAAGCCGCATTCTAGAAATTCTGATATCCCAACATAAAGAGCTATGCGAATCCGAATTTATGTTGATTTAGAATAATGTTTTACCATAGTTTAGAGGTCTTAAGATGATATATTAATAAAATACTAGTCTTCAAGGTCAATACATTTTTTCCTTTATTATCATCCCCCCTTTTTTTATTTTAAAATTTTAAAAATGAGAGGGAGAGAGAGAGAGAGAGAGAAAGAGCTATAAAATTTCATAATTGTAATGATTTCTTACGATGTTCTAACATAATTAGGAAGTATTGAAGGTCAAACAACAATCGCAATCCTGGGAATCCTCGCTATGGCTAAACAAGGAACTCAAGGTTAAATAAAGGAACTCAAGGTCAGAGCCTTGAAACCGGGGAAACGAATTTTATTTATATTAATCAAACAAAATAAAATATCTTATCGGGTGAATTTTGGCGATTAGGCTATGGAAACTGATTTTAACTAAGGATTTATCCTGGATTCATGCGCGTGAAATCATTCAAATTATTCATTCCACCTGGACGGAATGATTTCAAACGGTGCATCCAGGATTTTTCCGTGCTCTTTCTCTCTGTATCGGTCCATAATGGGTTATGATCAATAACAACCACTTGCATGTCTTGCCAAATGTGACCTTCTTTGTTGAAATGTTCCCCTACGGGTTCGGTCACGCGTTTGGTTTTGATGGTTGATCGGTGGTTGTTGGTCCTAAGTCTGATGTTTGTAGTTTCCCCAACATATTGTTGTCCACATTGTTTACAATTGATGAGGTATATGCAGTTGTTGGTTTTACAGGAGAGTTGACCCAATATTTTATACGTTTTGCCTGTAGTGAAGCTTTGGAACGTTTCTGAATTATGGCTAAATTTGCAAAGCAAACACCGCTTGTCAGAGCAAGTTGAAAAGCCTCCATTGGGTAGGGGGTTGTCTAATCTGGCCCTTACCACCAAATCCTTGATATTCCTGGGTCGTCTGAAGGACACCATTGGTGGCTCACCAAATTCTCTTGCCAATCTAGGATTATCCAAGAGTTTCGGGAAGTTATCCTTTAGGATTTTGTTTAGGTCCTTCAATGCAGGGTGGTAAGTGGTGACTAGAGGTACTCTACAGCATTTCGTTTTCTCCCTGTACTGCAACAGTGAAGACCTGTCGATTGTTTTAACCTCATCAATGGCATTAGTGACAGATAGCGGCTTGTAACCTCGTTTGCATAAATGAGACTTTATTTGTTGACCCTGTCGTTCATAGGATTCCTCACTAGAACAAATTCGTCTGGCACGAATTGCTAGGCCTTTCGGTAAACCCTTGAAAATGTGATGTGGGTGATGTTCGTTTCCCCGGTTTCAAGGCTCTGACCTTGAGTTCCTTTATTTAACCTTGAGTTCCTTGTTTAGCCATAGCGAGGATTCCCAGGATTGCGATTGTTGTTTGACCTTCAATACTTCCTAATTATGTTAGAACATCGTAAGAAATCATTACAATTATGAAATTTTATAGCTCTTTCTCTCTCTCTCTCTCTCTCTCTCCCTCTCATTTTTAAAATTTTAAAATAAAAAAAGGGGAGATGATAATAAAGGAAAAAATGTATTGACCTTGAAGACTAGTATTTTATTAATATATCATCTTAAGACCTCTAAACTATGGTAAAACATTATTCTAAATCAACATAAATTCGGATTCGCATAGCTCTTTATGTTGGGATATCAGAATTTCTAGAATGCGGCTTCAATTTTTCTGACCTTGAAAAATATATTACCTTGAAAAATAAAAATATTATTGAATCTTTTTCCTTAGACTTCTCTCCCATTCACCTATTCGATTGTTGATTTTAATGCTAGATCAGTGTCCTTTGATTGACTTTGTTTGTTGTTTAATCGTGTTCTTCTGGCAATCATTATTTTTCGCTGTTCACCATATCCGAATCATCAATGGTACGGACTACCTAATATTGTTTTGAACTTAATCACTCCATATCATTATCTTCCCACCATTTTATTCCATAATCACATTGTTTTGTAAGATTTCCCTCAAAATTTTTCTGATTTCTGTAATTTTTCAAGAATAATTTTATTTTCATCCCGACCCGACCATGGTACAAACTCTCTAAACCATAGTCAGTAAACACGCTTTACAACTTAACCACCACCATTTTTATCACTCAGTACAATAGTGTATCACTCTTCTCACCAATGTAGTTTATCGATACTTGTCGTTTTTGTGTGTTATTTGTTTATGTAATTTATGTCTCTTGATAAAGACGCGGGTTGCGTCGAAAATTTGAGTTTTAAATAACCAACAGTGTCGTGGCCTTTTCAGTGCTTTTATAAATTTCTTTACTGGCCTTGTATCTTCTCAGATCCGACACTTTAAGAAAGTAGGGTGTTGTTGGGTTTTTGTGCATTTATATATATATATATATATATATATATATATATATATATATATATATATATATATATATATGTATATCATGGGGGAAGAGAACCTACAATAAATGCATACGAGTTTGAAAAGTTACAAACAGATTTCCGCGTAATACAAAAAATATAAAAACAAGCATACAAAAAAAAAATAAATAAATAAAAGCAACAAAGCGATTTCACCAATATCTAAATGAATTAAATCTTTTAATAAGGTCCTGTGATTTTTCTTACGATACAAAATGTGCAATAGATATACGTAAAGACCGTTGGTAGAAATGTACCAGCAAAGCCCCAACCCCTATTAAGCGGAGAGGACATGTAGCCATATTGAAAGACGATCCTGGCAGTCAGAAAAATTCCGGAAAGGATCGGAATAGCCTTCATTGAGCTCCCTTCTAAGAACAAGGTCAAGGTTAACATGGCCATCATGTGCAGGAAGAACTGTTCCGTTGTGTTCCGAAGAATCCGGTTTGGGACGTCCACGAGATTTTCTCCTCCACCGTATACCGGATCAATGGCGTCCGTGTTTCCTCGGACATTGAAAACCCCCTGGATCCCCATTAAGATGGAGAACGAAGAGACAAAGAGGCAACAGATCGTGAAGGCGAGTCTCTCCGTCAGTTCTGTGACGTTGGAGGTGTTGATGGGAAGGAACTTGTAGCTGAGAACAAACACGGTGCCACTAACAGACAATGAAGTAAATATCTGTTTCATGATGTACGATTTCTTCTCTTGAAAGGTTCTTTTATCCTTAGTCTTGTCCGACATATTCAACTCTGTATGTAGGTCACAATCAAGAACGGTCAGATGAGATAAATCTACAATTACACAAGTAAACACGTAACATCGGCGAGTGTAGAGCGAATTATCGTAAGCTATATTTATATATATATATATGTATGGATATAGGTTTATGCTTTTTAAATGATAAAACCCATTTGAAATTGTAGATTGCTTTAATCTCACCTTGTTTAAAAATAGTCAAGCTGGTACGAAAATAGAATGCCACCAGAAGTTGTTAGCATTCAAATACAGGTCGCTGGGAGGTATGGAGCGCCAAATTAACATAAACTCGAATAATTGAAGATACCAGTAAATCAATTATTGTTGTCATCAATTGAATTGATGAAAGCAATGATTGATTTGATGCTTGTCAATTCAATTGATGCCCGCACCAAATGAATTGATGCCCTCACCAAATGAATTGATGTGCGCATCAAATTAGATATTCCTCTCGTGAATTAATTCGATGCGCGCATCAATGTGATGGAATCAGAACTTGATAATCTACATGTATTTAATTTAATGTATCCTTAAATCAAGTAATATCATGGCAATAACGCCTCCCTGGAAAATCCTTTCGGAACACAAATCATTTCAGACCAATTGTTGAATTGAAGATATCCGTATCCAAAGTAGTTGTTCTCTCTCAAAATAATTATTCTGTGCATTAATTGAATTAATGATATGTAACCGGAACCAGTATAACAGGGACAGTAACTCAGGTGATCGAATGCCCAAATAAAATCTATACACTGGCTCTAATAAAATATTCAAGGTAAGGTAATTCCTGAACTATGGTCAACACATCGGAATGCAAACACCAGTAAGGAGTTTATAATTTGTTAATGATAAAGGGTTGATTTATCTTGTAATTGATAACAAATAAGAAATTACATAGAAAAATAGCAATTTGAAAGAGTAAAATAGTATCAAAACTGAAATATATACAGATATGTATCTAATGTGCCTCCATAATACTGAAAACTTCTAAAAATAGAAAGGGAACGAGCTGCATCTTAACCTGTCAAGAGTATTCCTTTATAGAAACTAAAAAAAAAAAATGACTGACCCCGAAAAGTATATATATTATAAGTATAAAACCTACTTCTACCGTCTACAACACCTTGAAACAGGACTTGGTAATGAGAACCTAATAAACTGAAAACTACATTATATAATATACTACTATCCTATCATAATATACTAAATATCTGCTGTTAACCTTGAGGGTTTTAGCAGTCCCTAACTCCTACAAAAATCATGCTTATTCCATTATCACCTGTACATGGTGTAAAACAGTATATATCTCTCAACTGATTCGATACGACGCAAGAGTTTGTTCTACGTACGGTCAGTTTTTAAATCGAGGCAAGCTACTGACAAACAAGTTGATGGTGCAGGGGTTTCAACAGTCTCGTTTTTCGCAAATTCTGTGGTCGTTATAACAATCTAATTTGCCAACACAACCTATCAATGGGTCGAATGCTGCCTGACGTGTTTCATACCGTTTGTTAGACCGTTTTTAGCACACTGATTTTGACTACGGATAACTCCGTATATAGGGCTCACGGTGGGTGTGACCGGTCGACAGGGTATGCTTATCATTACTTATTTAAAGACATATATAATTGAATTATTACGCGCATTAAAATGAATTGATATTTCCAAATAATTAAAGATATTTTCAGTTATTTGGCGCTCCATTGACAAGGTACATGTATGCTACTATTGCAAAGATAAAAATTGCTTGCCTTGCGCATTGTAGATAGTCATTTTGTTCAATGTTTTATTTTTCAAAAAACTAAATTGAGTCCAAAAGACTCATTTTCGGTAAAAATATAACAATTTCATGCATCTACATCCTAATGTAAAACGATTATTATAATCTTCAAATTATGTCCCCAAAACGTTTGCTTCCTAGACCAAAATTCTATCTGTTATATATGTTGGCTCCTAGTGTAACTTTTGACACACATGCAGTCATTTCATAGTTGAAAAATGTCATTCATATATCTTTTTTTTAAATTGTATCATAAAGGAATGCTAGTAAGCTAATTTTGGGCGAGAGGAAAATTTAACCAAAATGAGTTTTACTGTCTTTGTAACACAGAATGAATGCTTTATCATGATATAAACATGGACGTAGCAGCTACAGAAACGTGCATTATTCAACAAATGAACAAACTGAAAAAAGATGAAATAAAGCACGCGTTTCTGTGGCTACTTCAGGATAACCTTCGAGGTTGAAATAAAATGCTGTTTTGAAAAATAAAAGCCTTCTAGGCGTTTGTTTCAGGCTTTTATATTTCATGTAACATTTCGAGGCTTTTATATTTCATGTAACATTTCGAGGCTTTTATATTTCATGTAACATTTGGAGATTGAGGAGGTTATGCTGCATAACTCACGGGAATGAGCACTTTATTTCTAGGCTACTACAGCTCAGAACGTAGCTGAAAAAGGAAACGATCAGCTTTTATTTCTAAATATATGACCTTGTACAGTCCATTCACAATTACTTTGTTTCATTTACATGCACGTCATCGTTCAATAAAGGTTTCAACACAAACATTTCATTCTTTGAAACTACAGATACATTCGCCTAGATCGTCTAAGAATCAGACAAAACATCCCACATGGATACATAAATCATCAGGTTATTGTGTAAACAAAGCATTAGGGGACAGGAGAAAAACGGAGGAGGATAAAAATATCCTCATTGTTTAGCAGAGGTAAATAGATAATAATGTACTAAGATAATGCCATTCATCACATCGAAAGTGCACATCCTGCATTTGTATTACAATATATCAGATCTACTAAATCCTATATCTACAGTCGTGATAGAATATCTGATCCCATGGATACTTTATATACTGCTGTTTAATTCTACAGAGTAGTGTCTGGTTTACAATAGTAAGGGGAAAGTCACTACAACTGACGCTGGAAATTTCATAAATGCACGTGATGTTTACACGCCCATCAACTTTGTCAGGATACAAAACGTGCAGTAAGCGTACACGGCAAGCGTGGGTAGAAACGTACTAGCAAACCCCCACCCCCTGTTCATCGGAGCGGACATGTAGCCATAATGATACACAATTCTAGCACTCAAAAATATTCCAGAGAGGATGGGGATTGCCTTCATAGAGTATCCCTCCAAGAACAAGGTCAAAGTTAACATTCCCATCAAATGTAGGAAGAACTGTTCCGTTGTGTTCCGAAGAATCCGGTTTGGGACGTCCACGAGATTTTCTCCTCCACCGTATACCGGATCAATGGCGTCCGTGTTTCCTCGGACATTACCAACCGCTACGACCCCCATAATGATGGAGAACGATGAGACAAAGAGACAACATACCGTGAAGGCGAGTCTCTCCGTCAGTTCTGTGACGTTGGAGGTATTGATGGGAAGGAAGCAGTAGCTGAGAACAAACACGGTGCCACTAACGAAAAATGACGTAACGATCTGCTTGTTCACACGTGTCCTCTTCTCCCGGTGCGTTCTCTTATCTGTATGCGTTTCCGACATGTTTTCCACTAAAGGCTAAAATTAAGAAAATCCAATGATGTAGTCTTTTGTAAGTATTGAAACAACAGATAATAATTATATAAGCTAATTCTTTAGTGATACAAAATAATTTGAATAACAAATGCACAAACCTCTGTAATAATTACAGAATCGGCCATACCGATTAATCTTACCTTGTATACATGTAGCAATGTCAGAATAATTCATATGTATGGCCCCCGGTTTTTGCTATAAAACATGAAAACTGTAGACTCTCGCTGTATAATTTGTAAGCGAGGGGTGGAATTTAAAATTAGAGTCACTTTATTCGACTTGATCATTGTAATCATGATAATGACTGTTGGAATTATAGGGGACTATTACACAATTATTGACCTTTATGATAATGACTGTTGGAATTATAGGGGACTATTACACAATTATTGACCTTTATGATAATGACTGTTGGAATTATAGGGGACTATTACACAATTATTGACCTTTTTTAGGTCAATACAATGCGTCAGTTATCTGAAGAGTACAATATTCACCGAACATAGAGGTTAGGGTAATATTGTACTTCATAAGTAGCTACATGTAATTTTTGTAAAGCATTGTACTGACCGAGAAAATGTCAATTGTTTTATAATATGATTGAATATTTGAATATAACGAAAATGGCTATCAGAGCCTTCGAAACAATGCCCGATAGGTCGTTTTTTTTTTTTTTTTCTCTTTTTTTTTTTTTTTTTTTTTTTTTTGCAGCTAGACTGCAGCACCTAGTGATCAAATCGCGAATATTTTTCAATTATAATTCTATACATGTATGACTTGAATGATTTAAAACATCGAAATCGGCTACTGAATCAAGTAGAACCTGATCAGTCATTTCTAGATCGGGTTCGATGATTTTGTAATTTAAGAATGATTATTTATTTACTCCAGTTCTTAATACAAGTCGCTCTTTCTAGGATTATCGTGCTAAATAGTCGAAAATGAGAAGATATGCTAGTATTCATTGAGTGACGAATGATAATTTAAAAGTGTACCGGTATCTAGTTTGCAATTCTAAAATAATTTTTGGCCCGATGTTTGAGAAATTAAATGTTACAATGGAAATGCATGTATATTGACCCTTGATTAAAGGTTACAAAAAATACATGCAATGCCTGTACAAGCTTAATGCCTTTTTAGAATTACCAGTGCATTGAGTGAAGGGTGTAATGTTACATTGTATGATATTAAAATCCGGCCTAGACTGAAATGAGGCAGTTGTTTTCTATTCATTACATTACATAAATTTAAAGACATTGTATACCTATGTGGAATTTAAGGCACATAAATTCATTTCCATCCCCTTTCCCTTCATTTTAAGATAGTTATAATATTGATCAAATTAAATATTTTGGCGAGTAATACCGCTCTTTCCCGCAATGTCTGCGTAAAATCAAAAGTGTCCCAAATGCAGAATTCGAAATCGAGGCTAACCGTCCGTTCCCATCTAGGACTAAAGCGTTCCGTTCTCAATGAGAACCGTTCGTTCCCAATCTCAAAGTGTCCCGTTCCCGGTAAGAACCGTTCATTTCTCGCTGAGAATCGTTTCGATCAAACCGCTCAGCTTTCGTTTCTCAAACAAAACCGTTCTTTCCCAAACCGCTCAGCGTTAGTTCCTCAAACAAAACCGTTCTTTCCCAAACCGTTCAGCGTTCGTTCACCGTTCCACTGGTGCAGCAGTATGCTTCCGGGTCTGTATGTTCACCTGGAGGGTGCGTACAGGAGAACAAAACGTTATTTTGGATATCAGCACGAAATCATTCCATCATACGATAAATCAGGTCACGCGAGTCACACGGATGATCTTTTGTGATTTCTAAATGTAATTGCCCATCGTAGTCAGTCATACGTAAATAATGACTCGGACAGTGCAATAAAATAGCCCGCTTGACTCTGGGACATCAAACAATCAAACTTAGTACGTGTTAACTAGGAAGAGAGAAGCATTTACCATTGTTATCCCCTGGGCCAGGGTCTTTGATAATTGAGCGAGGTACTATCTGGAAGAAAATCTTCAAAAATCCTGGACATCAAATTAAATGAAATTGAACATCTAGCACGAAGACTGATAGCAAAGTTGTCATGAGTTAAAAATTCATCGTCAGGATAGTACTAAAACATTCATCGTCAGGATAGTACTAAAACATTCATCGTCAGGATAGTACTATAACCTTCATCGTCAGGATAGCACTAAAACATTCATCGTCAGGATAGTACTAAAACCTTCATCGTCAGGATAGTACTATAACCTTCATCGTCAGGATAGCACTAAAACATTCATCGTCAGGATAGTACTAAAACATTCATCGTCAGGATAGTACTATAACCTTCATCGTCAGGATAGCACTAAAACATTCATCGTCAGGATAGTACTAAAACCTTCATCATCAGGATAGTACTTTAACCTTCATCGTCAGGATAGTACTAAAACATTCATCGTCAGGATAGTACTATAGGGATTGTCTAGTGCAAAAACGTTATTATTCTCCTTTATTTCTGAGCATATAGCAAACAAATTAGATTCACAGCAATAGCCCCTGCAGACAATGTTTAGATGCTATTAATGATGTCCACACGTCTATCTCTGTCATTTTTCTCGCACTTTGAATCCAGGTAACGACGTTGTGATAAACATATATCAGCAGTCCTACCTAGTACAAATGTGTCTTATATGTAGGACCACTTAATTGACAATGATTGATAACAAATTCTGAATTTGTTTCTAAAATTCCAAGCCTGATCCCATCTCTGATGTGTCGAGGGGTCTGTGCTTGCCCTTCTCTTGATTTTGTATTCTTCATGGTATTTATGAGATTGATCACCCTTTGTTATCTTTACTTTTTCATTTGTGGTTTCTTTAGTGAGAATATTACTCACTTCCTTTATCTCGATCACCTTGGCCCTAAATGGATTAAACAGTCTTAATTTATACAATAAAGCCCAATTACATGCACTCATGTTATTCAGTTTGTTCTTATATAAAGGCAGTATCTTTTTCCGGCTGATCCTATTATACATCATGAATACCCTAAATTATTCATTGATGAATCGGTCGTATGTTGTGCACAAAAACTTAGAACAAGGTAGAAACGATCAGTACAAATTTCATAACCGAAAACTACAGTGTTCCACTGAAACAAGAGTTACATGTTTTCTCCTCCTAGGCACCTGATTTCGCCTCTGGTGTGTCCGGGGGTCCGTGTTTGCCCTTCTCTTAATTTTGTATTCTTTATGAGATGAATCATAGTTCGTTATCTTCATTTGTTCATTCACTGTTAAGGCATTACTTCACAATACAAATAGACATGGACGGACGGACAAAAACCGAAAGAAAAATGAACCATGTCTGCAGGTGACACGAAAAGCCAAACAATAAGGTCTTTTGTAAGAGATCAGGGAGAAACATGTAACTTTAAACTAATTTCCTTCGTTTGTTCTGAAGTGAAATCTATGTGGACTCAAGCATCTCTCCTTCGGATGTAATACTCTCCGTGATTGAGACAACCGGATAACACACATTATAGTAACTTAAATCAAGTGTCTGGATCAACCCTCAGGGATTAGACGAGTTTTTATAGCATGCGTAACAAAGAATCCAAACACGTGAGAAATATCCTAACTTTTAATCTACAATAAACTTCATATTACTTGTGATGACTAACGAAACTCTTCAATAATGAAATTTAACTACATTGAGATATCAATAACACGATTTCAAAATGTTACATACATCTTACTCTCTAAAGTCAGTAGTTACAGACGAATCCTGGAAAATGTCACTATAAGAGAGAACTCTCTCATGGAAGCAATAAACCGCTAGAAAACAGTCGATACGTACAATAAATATACACAACAATAGTAGGAACTAGAGTCATTATGAATCCAAAGCTTCTGTTGAAGGGAGAACGAGAGTATCCATAACCGTACGCGATCCTTCCGAGAAGAAATAGTCCGGTGAGAATTGGAATGGCTCGCAGTGAACTCGGCTCCAGGAGGGTGCTTAGTGACAAAACACCCACCATGTGAAGGAAACATTGTTCCACGGTATTTCTCAGGATTCTATCCGGCACCTCCGTCAGGTGTTCTGCTCCTCCATTGATGGGGTCAACAGCATTTGAGCTTCCGCGGATTCGAAGAACACCAAACAATGCAAATACTATATAGAGGGAGGAGACGAATAACCACCTGACTGTGAAAACGAGTCGATCCGCGGGGTTTGTTAGTCCAGAGGTGTCAATTGGTAGGGTCCAAAAACAGCCCAAGAACAACAGCAAGCTGGTCACAACAGCAGACAAAATCTGTTTTTGGATCCATGGTTTATTCTCTATCAACAGTGTGGGTTTCTTCTTCTCCTCGCTCCCCATTTTCATCAACTTGTTTTTCTATTGTATTGAAAATAAATGATGTAAGACTTGCATATATTTTAGTAACTTCGAATAGAATGTTAATTATGTGACTGACAAGTGGTAAAATAGAAATTGTTGTAGACGTGTAAATCTCTCTTACCTTGTGTTATTCTCACTGTGTTATATCATTGATTCTGTTCTGTTTTATCCATGCAGAGGAGGTGGCTATGTAGAACGCACTACTGAAGTGCTGGCCTCCATTGATATCGGCAAGGGTGAATAAATAGAACAAGTTGAACCTCGGCGAGGGTGAACAAGTAGGACGTCATAAACTGACTGATTAAGGGGGAAATAGTATTACTATTCATGTACGAGATTAAATGGCTGAGAGACCGTGGACGAATTCACGCGAGTTACTATAGAGAGTCAGTAGGACGAACCACCTATGAATTGTATCGATGTTTACATTTTCTAATGTCAATAAATGTAATGGTATTGGCGCTTTGAATAATTGTAGACGACTCCATGGTAAGGAAGACTTAACTTTAATGTGTATCGAACTGCCAAGGAACATAAAAAGCAAGGGCGAATGGTCCAGCTAGTGTTCAATTTACCCATTAGAATTATCTTGTTGACCACATCGCTCGTGCTCTAAGGGGTCGCTACGTGACATGTTTTGACCAATTAATGTCAACACTTCTGTCTGAGGTGTAATACATAGTGATCTGGTGATAGCAGAAGACCATTATTCATGTTGTTAGAAAAACTCACCAATGTGATAACTTTATTTCAATTTTGGGCCCAGAGGGCATAAGAAAACCATAATTGTGATATATACAGTCTACTCCGGATATACTGTTATTCAAGGGACTGAACTGAATTGTTCATTACATCCAAAGTCCAATATAACCGATGTTGAACTATATAAATAATGTTACTGGGAATTTATTTTTACTTTGAATATGACATATTGTTCAATATAAGTGACTTCTATATGGTATATAACAATAAGCCCAGTCTAGGAATTCATTATCGGGATCATCCAATAATGTGTTGGTTCTACTACAAATAGCTGTTTGGTTATAATTTTGCCAAACTGTATCCCTCGATCTTGTTGCGATTTGGTAAAACCAGTTTTTAAGAATTGTATGTGAATCTTTACTACTCCGATATTGTGGTTCCGCAATTTGCACAGTGGCGACCAAGGTGAGGGTATCCTAGTAGCTGGGACATACATGTAATTGATTATCAACTAAAGGAAAGTATTGGACCAGGTGCATAGGAGGACTAAGCATCCCCTGTCGACCGGTCACACCCGCCATGAGTTCTATATCCTGATCAGGTAAACGGAGTTATTCGTACTCAAAACCAGTGTGCCAAGAACGGCCTAACATTCGGTATGAAACATGCCAGACAGCATTTGACCCAATGATAGGTTGTATTGACGAACTAGATCAGTATAACGACCATAGAATTTGCGAAATCCTGACTTCAATCGAGACTGTTGAAACCCCTGTACCATCAACGTGTTTGTCAGTAGCTTACCTCGATTTAAAAACTGACTATACGCAGAAAAAGCTCTTGCGTATCGAATCAGTTGAGCGATATAAACACCATATTCAGGTGATAATGGAATATTGCTACATAAATATGGGGAGTTGACGATGGAGAAGCTGAAATCATCTCGTTTGTCATACAGTTGAGTTGTCAGTTGGAGTCTGAATATAACGTTCCATTCGATGATATCTTTTTGGTCAACACATGTTTTAGCAGACTTAATTAAACCGTAAATTTTCGAATTGGTTGAAGCAAAATATCTGAAAATATGATACGTTTACATTTTTCTCCTGCATCATTCTTCAACAAAAGATATATTTAAATTGTCAATGCTTTCACTATCAATATCTTTACCAATTGAAATGCTAGTCATTTCTTCATGAATGTGAGCAAAGTGTGTATAAATCTTGATGAATATAGTACGAATATTCTAATGGCTGGGAATGCCGACAAAATGAAAGTAAAATGTAAACATAAAAAGTATGTTTCTAACACGCTTCGTGAAGTATGCTCGTAGTTCATAACCTCATGCATCTTCAAAAATGAAATCTAATTCTTAAATTTATCCCAAAAATTCTTTTAATTTCAAATATTACAGTAGAAAGTGAAGCTTTCATTCGGCTAAACAAACATCAAATTTCTATTAACCCATTTATCATGTTTACACCTAGTCAATCATAACGTGAAATATAAGATAATATTAATAGTGATCATATACAAATTCCATTGCCCACATTGCAAAGACGAAATCAGGAAAGTTTACATGATCCGAATGTTTACAACTAATTAAATGTGATCATTATTATTTCATTGGTAATGTATTGTTTGAGAAGAAGCAATAGTTGAGCTCTGCTATCACTAGAATCCCAGAATGTATGTTGTTACAAACTTATATAAGACATATCCATAAGTCACTAATGTTGGCATAAAAGTAATAGCAAATCCAAAACCTCGATTACTAGGCGACGATTTGTATCCCATCGCGAAGAGGATACGACCAAGGAAGAAGAGCGCCACTAGAGCCCGGATGTTGGACATTGACCTCTCATCCAAATATGTTGTCAACGCCAACACACCCACCGCGTGCAAGGAAAACTGTTCAATGGTGTTTCGTAGAATCCGGTTAGGAAGTTCCACGAGGTTTTCCGCACCTCCTTTTATTGGATCAATGGCTTTCGTATTCCCTCTAACGTCTAGGACACCAAATATTGCGAATACTATCGGAAGTGACGAGATAAAGAGCCACCTGAGGGCAAACACCAAGCGGTCACACGGAGTTTGGACTGTCTCTACGTCGAGAGGAATCAGGCTGACTGCGTAGTAAACCACGCCTATAACAACTGCAGCGGCTGCGAATTCTTTATACACCCAATTAAGAAGCTTCTGGTGCTCCGCCTTTTCTTTGTCATTCATCTCAGCCATTCTGTTGGTCTAATAGAAAGAAGGAAAAAGAGAAATATAAAGTCTACGATGAGCGATGTTTCCTTCGTACAGAACATATGCTCTGTCATTTATTTACTTATTATTTTTAAATTATTTCTTCGTAAATGACGAATTGTCTGCGTGACATAAGGCACTTCCTCTCTTAAAAGCATGTGCACGTTTGGGACCAGTTTGGAAAGAGCGATAACTCCTACGAAACGTCCGAATATAAATAGTTCTGATAATATAATAAGAATGGACACAAAGCGATGAAACCAAATTAATTTGGAATGAACACAAGGATAATAATTGGGATGTGTGCTAGAAATTTATGATAGTTTCATCTTAACTATCTAAGTTACAATTGAAATAGCTCCATATGAAAAATATCCTACATATATTAAAACAACTAGCGAAGTCCAAGGTTCATCCACAACTCCCAGAGGATACAATTCTTCTCTGAAACAGCACTAAATGGTACATTGTAGGGATGAATGCTTACACTTACAATACATTGAAATATATTAAAATCCTTACCCTGTCTTTGTTTAACGACTATAATATAGTTAACTTTGCTTCTGCACACTGCACGGAGGTCGTGAGATAAGCGAACTAAATATTGAACGTGTTAGAACAGATAGAAGTTACCTGTGTATATACTAGTTCTCAACACTTTCAATCCGGGGACACGATTTTAGATGTGTGATTTATGGGGGTTAGACTTTATTATATCACGTAACATGAAAATCAAATGTTTTCCTGTTCACCTATCCGGAGGAACTATGGCACGCCGATCGCGTTAGAATTTGAAGTGATTTCTACCTTAAATCAATATGACGTACCAAACAACATTGTGATACGTCATAGTTAGATTTAGAAACTGAAAATGCGTCACTTTCATTTTGTTCTCTAACATTACAACAAAGGTTCTAGAAATATTGACATAGCAACAACATTGGAATGTGTATGGATGAGAAGCAGTCAGAGAACACTACAATATTCAATAATATCTGGACAGTGATGTTATGTGGACTATCAAATTAAATGACATTTGAATGAAAAATCCAGATATGATAGAGAAAATAGGGATATCAATTATTCCTTTCTGTTGTTGAACATCAGCCATTTCTAACTCAATAGAATACCATTGAATTGAAATTAACTGCATTGTTGCTACATTTATCTATAAAGAAACAAAATCACGATCTGCACTGTCTGTCTCTCCATATCTTTATGAATACTGAAGATGACTCTTTAGCTGAACAGTGTGACTCTTCGAAAGTAAGTAAGACAGCTGCTTTAAGGAGGAACAACACACCAGAGAAATCTTATATGGATGAAAAGTGGAGGATATGTACAATAATATTTGAAATTGAAGTTTCAAATCTATTTTTCTTTTTAGTCTTAAAAAATACAGTCTTAGTAGAAAGTAATCTGGAAAAAATAAGACCCCCTACTAGACCTGACCGCACAAGCTATACATCAGTAGTCGACACGTTAAGGTACTGAGCTACCCAGCTAGTCAGTTCGATTTAAAAGGATATACATACATTGCTGATATTTACATATCTTTTAAAGGAAGTCAACGATTATGACGACAAAGTTACTGTATTCCACCTTAAATACTTCATTTGTTTTACACAAATTAACAGACAATGGTATGCGCGGAAGGAATTCTTTTTAAAGATATCGCTATTAGAAATGTGCTTCGTGCTATTGTCACAAGGTAACATTTCGTGGCGTTGAACGGCATACCCCACATTTGAGTCCATTCCTAATTTGACTGAGATAATCTGGTATGTTTTTTGGTCATCGGGTGACTTAATGTTGAGATAACTGAAGCAGTCCTCAGCCAATAGTCTTGCTTGTGATGATACAAATAGTGGTAGTTCTTTGATATGGCACAAAAAGAGCAGAGACCAAATAACTAAGAAGGCGACTTGTAGAACCTCGGAGTAAACTGAACATGATGTTCATCCTTGACAACCTGCTGATTACGTTTTTGTACGAAAGATCGAAATCCATTTATGTACATCTACCATGATGCCATAGCTTTTAAAGGCGTTTTATGAGGTATTTGTCGAATGCTTTACTTAAGTCCAGAATGGGCATGCCTGTTTGATAGTGATGGTGATGGTCAAAGGATTACATGAGGCCAGGCATTGTGATTACGTGTTGACTTTGGCAGGAACGGCTGCTGTGGAACTGGTCTTGCAATAAAGTTAAGATGTCATGATGTTCAACATAGTTCAATATGCTTAAATGTTTCAACAGCATTCACTGGTTACATATACAGGTCTATAGTTGCTGATCATGTGTTTACTACCTTATATACAGGGGACATGTCCGTAGTCCTATAATCAGAAAGTAGTGATTCTATTGATAGTAAATCTAGAGATGTCAGTAACTACCGTTGCTTACTTAATTGCAAAGTTCAACAATATACATGTATAGTTGAATATGTTCTCTGGTCCGCAACCTTAGTGTACGTTAAGGTTCTTTAATAGTTTGGCGCCCCTCCTATGTTGATATTGTGGTAGTTACTTTTATTCCTGGATTTCGATCCCGATGTAAATTATTCACCTGTTGTATTTGACCACGCCCACTTTATCTTTTAGCCAATAACTTTAATGACAGTTCATTTTGTTTAATTTGCTATATAAACCCATGCAGCGAATAATTCATTGAAGCGAGACAGCTGGCCTTGCTAGCTATACTTCTTCCATTCTTCCTATTTTAGAATTACATTTTGCTCGTCTACTTTACCCTTTTTACTTACTAAATTATTATATTACCTTTGGGTTGGGAGAATTTCTTGATAATTTATAGGCTAAATTATATGTTTTAGGAGTTTGTATTTGTCACATTCATGCTGGTAATAAATTCGTAAAGTGTTGTTACTCTTATTTTCATTTCTATTGAGTTTATTTTCAAAGTTTCTAATCATAGTGTACATGTAGTTGGGTCGTTTCGAAGTCGCCGCTATCAAATCAAATAAAACAAACACAACGCGAAGTACAGACTATACTAGCGTCAGACCTGCTGCAATATTGATATCACTTATATCACGGATCTTTTAGATATAATCTTTAAAAGGAGGTCCGGGGTGTCGCGTCAGGCGTTGGGATGTTAAAGAATCCTCACTGCTACGGCTGTAAGCGTTAACTATAGGTCTACATTTGTGGTACTACAACTGATGGAGTCCAATACGAGTGAACAATTCTCGACGGGATGTCAAACAACTAACAAAACTATATCCGGGTAACTGTTTTTTCAGCGGTGGGATCTCGTCCGGATCCTTCCTAGTAATTACCGACTCAAATTGTTTGTTTAACAGTTCTGCTGTTATGTTGTTAGCTCCCGTCGTGTCGTTACCCTGGTACACCGATGTTATCTTCTGTGGTTCTTATGCTTTTCGTTGATGTATTTTTGAGAACTTTGTGCGGATTCAGTGGGACTGGTGTGTTTACCTCTGTGCTTGTCCCCTCATTTCTCTAGATGAGGTCCTGCCTTCTTCCGAAGTTGTTGATTGCACTTTTTACAGGGGCTTTGTGTGATATTTGTTCCTTAGACTGTAGTCAACCCAGGATAAATTATGCTTTAAGTTTAAATGTTGACTAAGGATTGCTGTTTGTCTGAACAAGGCAGAGGGCCCAAGGTCGGTGTGACCGGACATCCGGGTATGCTTACTTCACCTAAGCACCCGCTCCGAACTCATGTGTTTCCAGGGGTCTGTGTTTATCTCCTTGTTGATTGTGTTACTGTTCTTTGTAAGGTGTTTACCCTTTTTTCGATACAAGGGAATTGTTATTCATAAATATCTCTTCTAAATTTATGCGAATACCTTCATAAAGCATGCATAAGCACGGTAGAATTCAATCACGTGCGACTGTGTGGAGTTGGTTACATGATATAATTAGTGCGATTACTTTGGAATCATCATTGTTCGTGGGGATTTATTTTCGTGGATGTCGTGGGTCTTACCCACACAATTTACGTGTCCTCAAACATGTTTTTAAACCAAATCGAGTTATTTCTCCTAGGAACATCGTATCGCTTATTCACGAAATTACGTCCCCACGAACCAGCAAAACTTTACGAACCAAAAAAAATTTGCTTACCCACGAACATTGGCCCCCACGAATTAAAATGATTCGAAAGTGTTATAATTACAGCGATAGAATATTATCCACACTTCTATTTGGAACTTTCTACATTATCTTATGTTGACGACTCTGTAATTTTGACAGAATTAGCAGACGATCGTATGACTTTGAACTCTGCTTTATGGAATGGAAGTTAAATGTTAATGAAAATAATTCAAAATACTGACCTTGTTTAAAAGCCCCATGCCCAAGAATTCATTCTGCTTCAACGACAGGGTTATCGAAAACGTTAGAGAATTCAGGTACCTGGGCATTTGTTTCTTGATCAGGTTTTGTTTTTTGTTTTTTTTGCAAAGCAAAGAAACATTTGTATAAACAAGTTCATAACATGTATGGTGTGATATGAAAAATTAGACACTTTGATTTACCTGTTGAATGGTAGTTGATTTGTGCGATAAGTTGGTTCGACTACTTCTACTCTTCGGGTTTTGAAATTTTCGACATCACTCAATACGTTCTCCTTAGATCTTCAAGATATGTTTCAATTTCAAAAACAGTATTACGAGATATATGGTGTATGGTGAAACCGTTTCCCTGTCACTATTCACATCAGGATGGTTTCTGATTGGGTAGAACTATCTAAAAATTCAGAACACAAAATAATGTTAATTTATATAGATATTTGTTCACACAACACTCGGTTGAAAAGAAAAAAAACCATGGACTATCGGATTGTTTTATTGAATATTGTTTAACGACCCGCTTGAAAAAATTTCACTAACATGGAGACGTAATCATTGCAGGTGAAAGGCTGCAAAATTTAAGCTTAAACTCGGCACTTACGACCTTTGAGCAGGAAGGGATCTTTATCGTGCCACACATGTTCTGGCACGGGACTTCGGTTTTTGGGTCTCATCTGAAGGACGGCCCCATTTAGCCGCCTCTTACGACAAGCAATGGATACTTAGGATCTATTCTAACCCGGATCCCCATGGATTATTTCGATATACCGCATGTTGTCCTTTGTGAAATCTAGTGTGTATGGAATGATCCATTTTTATGTTGTATGAACATCATTTGGATTACTGTTGCAGTATACCAATGACGAATAAAAGATCAGTAACACAAAGTGGTCTAATGATATCTGAAGGTCCTTCTTGAAGTAATGTGAAAAATGCTTGAATACTTTAACTCAGTAATTTAGAAATATTCATATCAAATTTCGAACAACGAACTATCGGTTTGCAGTTCAAAGCTCCATATATTTTCTAAACTAAAATTAAATTCTTCTATATATTCCAAAACTTGTTTTTGATATTTCAAATTGCTTATAGGAGTTATGCGATTGATCACTGTTCGTTATTTTCGCCTTTTAT
The DNA here is from genome assembly GCF_947568905.1 of Ostrea edulis. Taxonomy (NCBI): domain Eukaryota; kingdom Metazoa; phylum Mollusca; class Bivalvia; order Ostreida; family Ostreidae; genus Ostrea; species Ostrea edulis. Next base: position 2,046,358 of record NC_079165.1, read on the forward strand.
CTAACCATCGAGCATGTATCTCTGCTGGTGGACAGTCTGTCCCCAAGGATACTTGTCGCTCGATATATGTTCTTTCATGAATATACACAATAACGATACAATACTGGCTGACATGTTGCTCAGTATAAAAAGGTGTCACTCTGTGGAGTCTATAAGGCTCCAACAGTTTGGTTGGTGTCCCTCGGATTATTTTGTATTGCTTTTAGGAGTTATGAGATTGATCACTGTTCGTTATCTTCGCCTTTCATATAACAGTAAGAAGTGAAGAATTTATTTAGGTAAAGAAAGAAAAAATTCCAATAAACCCATTTATTATGTTTACACCTAGTCAATCAGAGAGTGAGATATAAAATAATATTGATAGTAATTATACACAAATTAGATTAAATTGCTCACATTGGGATGACAAAACTGGAGAAGATCTCAGCTATCGCTAGAATCCCAGAATGTATGTTGTTACAAACTTATATAAGACATATCCATAAGTCACTAATGTTGGCATAAAAGTAATACCGAATCCAAAACCTCGATTAATGGGCGATGATTTGTATCCCATCGCGAAGAGGATACGGCCAAGGAAGAAGAGCGCCACTAGAGCCCGGATGTTGGACATTGACCTCTCATCCAAATATGTTGTCAACGCCAACACACCCACCGCGTGCAAGGAAAACTGTTCAATGGTGTTTCGTAGAATCCGGTTAGGAAGTTCCACGAGGTTTTCCGCACCTCCTTTTATTGGATCAATGGCTTTCGTATTCCCTCTAACGTTTAGGACACCGAATATTGCGAATACTATCGGAAGTGATGAGACAAAGAGCCACCTGAGGGCAAACACCAAGCGGTCACACGGAGTTTGGACTGTCTCTATGTCTAGAGGAATCAGATTGGCTGCGTAGTAAACCACGCCTATAACAACTGCAGCGGCTGCGGCTTCTATATACACCCAATTAAGAAGCTTCTGGTGCTCCGCCTTTTCTTTGTCATTCATTTCAGCCATTCTGTTGGAGGAAATAAGAGAGATGTAATATCTAGAAAAAGCGATGTATCGTTTGTACTAAACTGACCCCCTGTCATCGGTTAGTTTTAATCATTTCTTTGAAGATGACGAAATTTCAGCGTGAAATAAAATCTTATACATAATAAAATATCAACATACACAGCAAAACGTGGATTGTATGATTTGTATGTGTTTTCCTTTTCGTTTGAAAATCATGTGAATATCGTTTCATTGTCATACGAAAAATCATAAAAGAGAATATCATGCAAATTTATTCAAATGATATTGATATGAACATAATTAATTTCATTGCGTTGGACTACTCAAAAGAAGAAGAAAAACATTATCTTCATGTCTAAGGTTACTTTGAATATACATTCAATGAAACATGACATCAGAAGAAAAAAGAAAGAAAGATGGATGCATGGATGGATGGATAGATAGATAGATAGATTACAAACGGGTATAATATTATTTCATGAATTGGTTTATATATTCTCCACTTATTTACAACATATTTAAGATTTGTTCGACTAGTCATGATCGTTTATCTTTATAGGTTGGGAACACTAACGCTCATTTTCGCATTAGATAATTGCTGGTACGGTTTGTTGACAAATCGAGATGAGAAAAACACGCTACATTTTATTAATCAAAGTTTAGGTTAGAACGAGAAATTTCGGTAAATGAAAGTGTTAGTCGAAAACGCAAACCACGGGGATAATTGCGTAATATGTTAATTTTGGGTTCAGTTATATTGTAATGCGTATGGTAACAATAACTTCTCATACTTTCCTTTAATCAATCTACGCTGACATATTGACATAGAAAATAACACAATTGTTAGTTACCCTCTCATTTGCAAAACATGTGCACATTTATTAGGCCAACCATTAGGGGAAGAGCGATAACTCTTACGTAACGTTCGGATATAAATAGATATTACAGTGGAATCAATACAAGGAATTTATAAAAGCGTAAAGACAACGACCAGAGATCAATCTCACAACCCCTGTAAGGAATACAAAATAGAGAGTATCACTCGACATTGCTATATGTCAATTTATGAATAGAATAGAATATGATTTATTTCCAAATTAGAGCCCTCTCGGGCATACAGCATACATGATTGTTAACATTATATGTAAAGAAACAATTGAAACAACCAACGATGGCCAAGGTTCATCCACAAAGGATAAGATTCTTATCTGAAACTGCGCAGAATGGTGGTGCATAGTGGGGATTGGTGCACTAAAATGACTTACAATTCATTAAACTAAAAATCTTACCCTGTCTTTGTTTAACACCTACAACAAAGCTTGTTTACTTCTGCACACTACGCGTTGATCGTAACTGACTGACGTAAGTTTACTGTCCTAGATGTTTACCTATTGGAACAATCATGAATTACCTGTGTATAGACTAGTTCTCAACACATTCAATATTTTAGATATGTGATTTTTGGAAGGGTAGACGTTTTACATCAAGTAATATAAAACCAAATGTTTCGCTGTCCACCTATGAGAACGAACTATGGCACACCGATCGCGTAAGAATTCGTAAGTAATTTTCACAGTAAATCAATACTACGTACTAAACAGTTTTGTGATACGTCATTGTTAGAAATGCGCCACCTTCATTTTTTCTTCGATCCCGTGGGGATCCGGGTTAAAACAGGTCCTCAGTACCCCCTTGCTTGTCGTAAGAGGCGACTAAATGGGGCGGTCCTTCGGATGATCGATACCGTAAAAACCGAGGTCCCGTGTCACAGCAGGTGTGGCACGATAAAGATCCCTCCCTGCTCAATAGCCATAAGCGCCGAGCATAGACCTAAATTTTGCAGCCTTTCACAGGCAGTGGTGACGTCTCTAAATGAGTGAAATATTCTCGAAAGGGACGTTAAACAATATTCAATCAATCAATCATTTTTTTCTTTTACTATAGCATTGCAACAAAGGTTCTGGTAATATTGACGCAGTAAACAACATTGAAATATGTAAATGCATGAATGATACGCAGTCGGATAACATTATTAGGACAGTGATGTTATAGCTAGACTATCAAATTGAATGACAACTGAATGAAAAGTCCAGAGAAAACAGATAGAAGAGGAATATCAGTTACTCCATTCTATTGTTAAACACCAGCCATTTCTAACTCAATTAAATATCATTGAATCTAAATTGACTACATGCAATTAATCGCTGCACGTTAAATTAATTTAACTATAGAACTTGCTACATTTATCTATAAAGAAACAAAATCGCGATTTGCACTGTCCGTCTCTCCGTATCTTTATGAATACTGAAGATGACTCTTTAGCTGAACAGTGTGACTCTTCGAAAGTAAGTAAGACAGCTGCTTTAAGGAGGAACAACACACCAGAGAAATCTTATATGGATGAAAAGTGGAGGATATATGCAAGGATATTTCAAAATTGAAAACTTTCAAATTTATCTTATTTTTTAAAAATGCAGCTTTAGTACAAAATAATAAAAAATAAATAAAATAAGACCCATTGCTAAACTCGAACGCACAAGTAGTAGATCAGCAGTCGACAAATTAACCCACTGAGCTACTCAGCTAGACAGGTCGATTTAAAAAGAATACACGTATTGCTGATATTTACACATCTTTTAATGGAAGTCAGTCATTATGAAGGGGTAGTTACTGCATCCCTTCTTAAATACTTCTGTTGTTTTACACAAATGAACAGACACTGGTATGGAGTTCGAATCATTACTGGTGCGCGGAAATAAACTATTAAAGTCACATTTTTTACAGCAACGTTTTAGAATGCTTATTAAGTTTCCGGAAGGACGAGAGTTTATTGCAATGCGCGGGTCAGTGGGGATCGCTACAAGGTGATCTTGAACAGTAGTAACAGTCTCCGATCCTTCTAACCTCTGACTATGACTGCCACCTAAGGTACTTCGGAATTGATGAAACACTGTTTCTCTTGAGATAGCCATTCTTTAAATAAAACTTGATACCCTTAATTGTATGATTTTAGTGTTCTGTATGTCCATTTTGAGGTATGGGTCCTACACTACTGCTGGGGATTCTAAAATGGGGCAAGTCCGTGATTTATAAGCTGGTTCCTTAGGCTGCTCAGACAATGTGACAATTACACCGTATGAAGCCCAGGATGAAGTAAGCAGATTTGATGGTTTTGAAATGTGCGAGTGCCACTTAAGGTCATCGCTGGTAATAAATCCTAAATATGGCGTATACGAAATTTGCTCAAGGATGTGATTATCCGGAAAATAGTTGTATTTCCATGGAAATTTGCTTCGCACTATTGTCATGAGGTAACATGTTGTGGCGCTCAACGGTATACCCCAAGTTTGAGCTCACTCCTCAATTTGTCTGAAATCCTGCATGTTTTTGGTCATCTGGTAACTTGTAATCGTCATAAAATGAAGCATAAATGAGACAGTCGTCAGTCAATAGTCTCCTTTATTTGGATTTTTCCTTTCAAACATATATGCATGTAATATTAAATAACTAATAGCCGCATCAACTGTTGACAAGAGCTGCCGTTTTAATGAACGCACTAAATACCCGATAGACTTAAAATCTCAAATACCTTAAAACTGATCAAAACATTATTCTTGTGATATTGCACTTAGAGAAGGAAATTGAACATCATTTCTTGGCTTTCTTAATTTTTTGTTTTTGTTTATTCTATTTTCTTTAGATTATTATTACCCATTTCCCCCTTCTTTAAAGTTTTAGACATTTCGGGTATTTAGTGTATTCATCAAAATGGCAGATCTTGTCAACAGTTGATACTGCTGAGGAAAAATAAGTCGTGTAACCGGTCTTGAGTATAAGAATAATCCACAAGATGGTTAAGGTCGTAGATTCGTTTACTTTTTGGAAACAATGAAAACAAACCCTATAACAACAATAAAAACATGGACAAATACAATACAAAGACAAAAGACACTATCGAACATATGATATATGCAACGATACAAATATATATATATTGGTCATCATTTTATCGTCAAAGGACATAACTCTCTGAACCATCAATTATAAGTAATTGATATTAAAAAATGAATATAATGTACTGCAGTGAATTGCATATGTACATGTACATACCAGTTTATGGAACTGGGCTACAGCTTCCGAAATCAAGGTGAACTGCTTAAAACTCTTATGATGACCTATTGAATAATTTACTAAAATACTAAATTCTGTACACATATATCACTCTGCGCATTTATATTACTTAAAACTCATTATTTACTTAAAGAACAGAAATTATTTTTTTCCACCATTCTACTTTCAGTAAATCTTTCACTCATGACTTGCACACAAGTTTTATGAATAAAGAAAAGTTTAATTACTTATTTAAATTCATTACTTGCTTTTAATCATATAGTAAAACTATCAGCTACTTACAGTTGTTGGTGTTAGCAAATCCTCTATAAATTAAATATATATTTTATGCTTATTTAGAACTCAATAGTGGCAACACCCTTTGGAATCTCTTTCAAAACTAGATTTTCCTGAACTATTTCATAAAAAGAACTCAGGAATTCCCGCCAGGAATTCCTATTGGCTAGAACAAAGTACTAAGACCAATCAGATGACAGAACAAGTATGACACCTAAGAGGTACATGAACTAATCCGAGTTATGTTCTAACTGGACCCTTACGGATTAAACCATTATATTTAAAAGGGTGTTTAGGTTTCTTTAACACACAACACAAAGTTAGTAAGTAGCGCAGCGCAATATGTATTGAAGTGAATGAATGTGAATGGCAATATAAAAATATAAAACTAAACTAAGTACAACTACCACATAACGTCTACACGAAGAACATTATTAAAATATGAGGAAGTAAGTAGCGTATAATTGATTTGAAATTTTTCACACCGGTTGTCAGGCCGTACCTGGCAAATTGATGTTTACTACGGATTGCCTCGTTTACCTGATCAAGACAGGGCTCACAGCAGGTGTGACTGGTCGACAGGGGATGTTTACTTCTCCTAGGCACCTGATTCCACCTCTGGTATGTTTAAGGGTCCGTATTTGCCGAATTCCCTTTATTTTGTATTCGTTATGGGAGTTATGAGATTGATCACTGTTCGTTATGTTCACTTTTCATCAAGATTTGATAGTCGATCAAAGAATTGTTTCTAGAAATTTCAAATGTTGAAATTCTTAACAGTGTACATGTATGCGGATACCTTTATAAAGCATACATAGGCACGATAACATTTAAGTCTCTGCAATTACTATTATGTATGTATAGTTGGTTTACATGATATCATTAGTGCGATTAGTATAATTACTGCGATAGAAAATTATCTACACTTTTATTTAGAACTTTCTACATTATCCTATGTTGACGACTCTGTAATTTTGACAGAATTAGTAGACGATCGCATGACTTTGAATGCTTTATGGAATGGAAGTTAAATGTTAATGAAAATAATCCAAAATACTGACCTTGTTTAAAGGCCCCGTGCCTAGGAAATCATTCTACTTCAACGACAGGGTTATCGAAAACGTTAGAGAATTCAGGTACCTGGGCATTAATTTTTTCTCCCGATCAGGATCTTGTTGCAAAGCAAAGGAGCATTTGAATGAACAAGTCTAAAAAATATATGGTGTGATAAGAAAAATTAAACACTTCGATTGTCGAATGTCAGTTTGGTTTGTGAGATAAGTTGGTTTTAGTAGTTTACTCTTGGAATTTCGAAAACTTCGATATGACTTAATGTCTTCTCCTAAATCTTTATGACACGTTTTTATACTAAAAGCAGTACTGCAAGATATACATGTATGGTGCATATTGAAAATCACCGTTTCCCGCTTTATGTTACTGTTTAGACTAGAATCATTCCCTTACCTTTCATATCAGGATGATGTTTGACTGGATAGAATTATTTACTGACTCAGAACACAAACTTATATTCATTTTATATAGATATTTATTCACACAACATTTTCTTGAAAATCCCATGTATGCGGATACATATCGATTATCTGAATATAAGGCACATTGTTCTTTGTGGATTGTCACGGGTATGGAATGATAAATTTCTATGTTATATGAACATCATCTGGATTACTGTTGCAGTATATCAAAGACTTATTAAAGACCAAAGACGGGTGTAGTGATATCAAGAGTTCCCTCTACAAGTAATGTTTATAAGATTTGAATGTGAAAAATACTTAAATGTTTTGTCTCAGGGATGTAGAAATATCCGTTTTACATTTCGAACACCAAATTATCGGCTTGCAGTTCATACCCCCCATGTATTTTTAAAAGATATCCGAAATTTTGGTAATTTTTCAAATCTTATAGGTAGAAGTGAGGAATTTATTCCGGTAAACAAAGAGAAAATTCCGACTAACACATTTATTATGTTTACACCTAATTCTTCATGTGAGTGGGAGTGAAAAATAGGAAAATACCAAAAGTAATGAAATACAAATGAGATTCCGTTCAATCCGTTGCTTACAATGGAAAGACAAATGGGAGAAGTTTACATAATCCGAATTTTTCCACATATAACTGGTCGTGATTTCACAATTAGTCTTACATTGTTTGAGAGGAAGGAATAGTTAATCTTTGCTATCACTAGAATCCCAGAATGTATGTTGTTACAAACATATATAAGACATATCCATAAGTCACTACTGTTGGCATAAAAGTAATAGCAAATCCAAAACCTCGATTACTGGGCGACGATTTGTATCCCATCGCGTAGAGAACACGACCAAGGAAGAAGAGCACAACTAGAGCTCTGATAGTGGTCATGGACTTCTCATCCAAATATGTTGTCAATGCCAACACACCCACCGCATGCAATGCAAACTGTTCCACGTTGTTTCGTAGAATCCGGTTAGGAAGTTCCACGAGGTTTTCCGCACCTCCATCGATTGGATCAATGGCTTTCGTATTTCCTCTAACGTCTAGGACACCGAATATTGCGAAAACAATTGGAAGTGATGAGATAAAGAGCCACCTGAGGGAAAACACCAAGCGGTCATACGGAGTTTGGACTGTCTCTATGTCCAGTGGAATCAGACGAATTGCGTAGTAAACCACGCCTATAACCACTATAGCGGCCACGCTTTCTTTATACACCCAATTAAGAATCTTTTGGTGCTCCACTTTTTCTTTCTCATTCATTTCAGCCATTCTGTTGGAGGAAAAAAGAGAAACATAATCTTTTTGCTCCTCACGAAAATATTAACAGCTGTGAAGGAGAAACTTCAAACGTAAAGCGCGACTACATATGCCAGAAGTGGTGTGAATCAAATGTGGATTCTAAAAAATTCTATTCTAAAGAACTTTTAGTAAACTTGAAATCACAAAACTTTTTTCAAATCAACAACATCAAAACGTATGACTTTTCAACTCTTTACACGACCATTCCTCACGATAAATTAAAGACTAGACTTTTTGACATCATAGACAGTTGCTTCTTCAACAAAAATGGAAAACGTAAATATTCCTATCTAGTGATTAGTCATAAAAAATTACTTTGTTAAAAGCCACTCTGATTCCACGCTCAAGAACTCTGAAGTTGAAATAAAAAATATGCTGGAGTTCCTCATTGACAATATCTTCGTGGTCTTTGGTGATCATGTCTTCCAACAATCTGTTGGAATCCCCATGGGCATGAATTGTGCTCCTTTGTTAACTGACTTGTTTTTATATTCTTATGAAGCAGAATTTATTCAAAACTTCTACGTGAGAAGAAAACATCTCTTGCTGTGGCCTTCAATTCGACATTTAGATATATCGACGATGTATTATCTATTACCAATAATAATTTTCATTCATATGTCGATTTATTATACCCCAGTGAACTCGAAATAAAATACACCACAGAGTCGTCCACTTCTGCTTCATACTTAGATATTTTATTGAAAGTAGACATTAACGGCAAACTAATTAACAACTCAATTTTATGACAAACGGGATGATTCCAGCTTCTCCATCGTCAACTTCCCATATTTATGTAGCAATATTCCATTATCACCTGCATATGGTGTTTACATCTCTCAACTGATTCGATACGCAAGGGCTTGTTCTACATGTGGTCAGTTTTTAAATCGAAGCAGGCTACTGACAAACAAGTTAATGGTGCAGGGGTTCCAACAGTCTCGTTTAAAATCAGCATTTCACAAATTCTATGGTCGTTATAACGATCTAGTTTGCCAGTACAACCTATCATTGGGTCAAATGCTGTCTGACGTGTTTCATGCCGATTATTAGGCCGTTCTTGGCAACTGATTTTGACTACGGATAACTCCGTTTACCTGATCAAGATATAGGGCTCACGGCGGGTGTGACCGGTCAACAGGGGATGCTTACTCCTCCTAGGCACCTGATCCCACCTCTGGTGTATCCAGGGGTCCGTGTTTACCCAACTCTCTATTTTGTATTGCTTATAGGAATTATGTGATTTATCACTGTTCGTTATCTTCACCTTTCATCTAGATGAAGCGATGCATCGTTTGTACTAAACCTATCCCCTGTCATCGGTTAATTTTTAATCATTTCTTTAGAAATGACGAACTTTCAGCGTGACATAAAATCTTTTACATAAAAAAGCATCAACATACATTGTACACAACGAAAGGTGGCTTGTATGATGTGCATGCATTTTCCTTGTCGTTTGAAAATCATGTGAATATCCTTCCATTATCATACGAAAATCATACATGCGGATATCATGCAAATGTATTCAAATGATATTCATACGTATATCATTCATTTCGACCATTGTGTTGGACTACTCAAAAGAAGAAATAAAATATTAGTTTCATGTCCAAGGTTACTTTGAATATACATTCAATGAAACGTGACATCAGAAGAAAAAAGAAAGAAAGATGGATGCATGGATGGATAGATAGATAGATAGATAGATTGATTGATTGATCGATAATAAACGTGTGTAATATTATTTCATGAGATGCTTTTTATATCTTAAGTGACTCCCCATCAACTCACGTATCGAGATTTGTTCGACTTTTCATGATCTTTTATATCCAGGTTGAAAACACTAAACGTTCATTTTCGCATTCATAATTGCTGAAAAATTTTGTTAACAAATATAAATGAAAAAACCACACTAAATCCTATCTATTGAAGTATGATTATGTGAGATAGTGAATTCAAAAATAGAAGGTTGGTATCAGGAAATAAATTAACTAGAAATTACGGTAATTGAAAGTGTTACATGTAGTAGGTCGAAAATGCAAACCACGAGGATATTTATGTATTATAACGATGCGTATGACAATAAGCAATGTTAACAGACAGATAATCGTCTTCATTGTATTAATTGTACATCCTTCGACTCCTCCTTAATCAGTTGCAAGTGCACGTTTGTAGGCCGACCATTTGGGTATGAACGATAACTCTTACGAAACGTGCGAATATAAATAGTTCTGATAATAATAAGAATGGAAACAAAGAATTTGGAATGAATACAAGGATAATGAGAGGGGTGTGTGATAAAAAATCATGACAGTTTCATCTTAACTATTATGCATGTAAGTGGCATCCGAAATTATAGCTCTATGTCAAGCTATGCCAAGAATATCAATTGAAACAACCAGCGATGGTCATCCACAACCCCCAGAGGATAGAATTCTTCTGTGAAACTGCACAGAATGGTACGTTATAGCGATGGATGCACTAAAATGATTTAGATTTCATAGACACAAAATAAAAATCCTACCTTGTCTTTGTTTAACACTACAATACAATATAACTTCCTTTTCTTCTGCACACTGCACATTGATCGTGACCTGAATATTCAACGTCTTGGAACATTAATCACATGTGTATAGACTAGTTCTCAACACATTCAGTCCCGAGACAAAAGTTTAGATGTGATTTGCTTTCTTACATCACGTAACACAAAACTAAATGTCAATGAGGAAAAACTATGGCAACCTGATCGTGTTAGAATTTGAAGTCATTTTCACAGTAAATAAACATGACGCACCTAACGACATCGCGATACGTCATAGTTAGATTTAGAGACTGAAAATCTGCCACCTCCATTTTTTCCTTTTTTTTTTTTTTACTCTAATATTACAGCAAAGGTTCTAAGAATATTGACTTAGCACAACATTGACATATGTAAATGTATGACGGATAAGCAGTCTGATAACATTACAATATTCAATCATATCTGGACTATCAAATCAAATGACAGTTGAATGAAAAGTCTAGAGGCGACAGATAGAAGAGGGATATCAATTATTTCTTTCTTTATTTATATCAACCATTTCTAACTCAATCAAAATAATGGGCTTACGGCGGGTGTGATCGATCAACAAGGGAAGCTTACTCCTCCAAGGCACCTAATCCTGCCACTTAAAGTACCTCAGCATAGATGAAACACTGCTAGTCTTGTGCTGGTCATTCTCAACAAACATGGGTACCCTGCGTTGTATGTTTTCAATGTCCTGTATATCCCCTTTGAGGTATGGGTCCTACACTACTGCCGAATAATCCAAATGTGAGCGAATCAGTGATTCATACGCCGTTTCCCTCAGCCATTGTGGCAATTGGCAATTACACCGCATGAAGCCCAGGATGGAGTAAGCATATTTGAAGGTTTTTGAAATGTGCGAATGTCATTTAAGGTCACCGCTGGTAATAATTCCTAAATATGGCTTATACGAAACTTGTTCAATAATGTGTTTATCCAGAAGATTGTCGTGTTTCCATGGAAATTTGTTTCGTGTTATTGTCACGAGGTAACATTTCGTGGCGTTGAACGGCATACCCCACGTTTGAGTCCACTCCTCAATTATTCTGAGATCATCTTGTATGTTGTTTTTTGGTCATATTGTGACTTGATGTTGAGATACCCGAAGCAGTCATCAGCCAATATTCTTACTTTTGTTATGATACTGAAAGTGGTAGATCGTTTATATGACACAAAAAGAGCAGATGCCCCAAGGCTGTGTCCTGTATAACCCAGGGTCAAATGAACATGATGTCCATCTTTAACAACCTGATGATTACACTGTGTACAAAAGACCGAAGTCCATTTATGTATATTTCCCATAATGCCATAGTTTTCAAGTTTTTAAAGACGTTTCTTATAAGGCACTGTTTTGAATTCTTCCCATTGGATGCGCGTTAGAATAGGTCCTTAGTACCTCTAGATTGTCGTAAGAGGTTACTAAATAGGGCGGACCGTCGGATGAAACCGCAAAAACAAAGGCCCCTGTCACAGCAGGTGTGACACGTCAAGGATCCCTCCCTGCTCCAAGGCCGTAAACGCCGAGCATAGGCCTAAATTCTGCAGTCCTTCATCGCGAGCGGCAATGGTGACGTCTTCATATGAGTACATGTCACAGTTTATTGACTTGGTTAAAGACCTAAACCTAATTATAAATTTATCTTTTTTCTTGGTCTAGTCTCTACTCGAATAGTAGTTGATTTCCAATCATTCCTATCCTGGTTTCTTAATTTTCCCTTTTACCATAACCTACATAATGAACTTTGAATATTGTTATGGTACAGTGATATTTGCAACCGGTAGGGGACTATGTATTGTCATGCAATACTCTCAGAATGCTTGTTTCTCATATAATCTGAAATTCTTGCAATAGCAATCAAACAAAACAAAAATATCAAAGGTATATGTATAGAAAACACAGAACATACAAATCGTAATATGCAGATGATACTTCACTAGCCCTTGATGGTTCACCTGGATCCCTATTTGCGGCTTTAGATACCATAGAGTTTTTCTCTAGCTTTTCTGGTCTAAGAATTAATACTTTTTAAAGAAAATTCATCTAGATTGGTTCTTTCAAAAAAGATGGAAATTGCATTGGTTATCAACAATCTTCATTCTGTTAGGTATTCTATTTCTGTTGAGCTTAATGAAACGGATGACACAAACTTTGGACTCTAAATTTCAAACATTACTGCACTTATTGAGCAGTGGAAAAGGGAAATTCTTACTCCTTTGGTCGAATTACTGTCATTAAAACGCTGCTGCTTCGGAAATTAAATCATTTGTTCATAGAACTCCCTACTCCAAAAAGGGAGACAATTTCATATTTATGTAAAATAATGTATGGATTCCTATGGAAATCTAATATAGATAAAGTCAAGAGGTATGTGATAACACAAGACTATCTATCAGGGGTATGAAAATCGTAGACATAAAGAACTTTATAAAACAAGGATAAATATCTTTTGCAATATTTGGAAATTATATCTTAAAGAAATTATACAACTTTGGAGATTTTGGAATGCTTACTTAAAAGAAAGCATTGTATTTTGGAAGGATGTTGTAAATTCTTGGCTTTCCTATGTGAAGATTAGTTAGAATCCTCCAAATATAAAAACAAATCAGAATATTCCGGTGTGGTACAATTCTAATATGAAAATAGCTGGCAAACCAGTTTTATCAAAGACTGGTATGAGAAAGGAGTTAGAGTGTTTCAAGATTTTTTTTGACGATGATTGTAATGTCTTAGCCATATACAAATTTAGATAACATACAATCTCAAAAAAGTATGTGTAAAGAAATATAATAGGATTATTATAACAGTAATTTCAAAACACTTAAAAATGTTGTCTATTGATAGACTTTAAACCACAACAATTCCTAATCCATGTATGCCTGTATTGTTTGCATGAAAAATGTTTCAAAATCATCTACAATATTTTAAATGAAAAAGAGGATACCCCAACTTTTATAGGTAAGTGGAAGGCTGAATTAACTCCACATGGAGTAGATGATTATATTGTGCAATGTCTGTTTAAAATTTGTTTCAAAACAACAACTGATTCTTCTGCTCAATGGCTACCGTTTAGAATTTTACACAAAATCTTTCCTGTTGGATATATTCTTTTAAAAGATTAATGTTAAAACATATGACTGTTGTAGATTTTGTACAAAAATTTAGAAACAATGATACATATTTTTTACTTCATGTGATAAAACCCAAACATGTGATAAAACCCAAACATTGTGGAGTGAGTTGAGTCTTCACATAAACAGAAAGACTTCAGAAAGAGTCGGTTGTAATGTATCCAAGAGATAGGTAGATACATGTAGGTAGGTGGGTAGGTAAGTAGGTAGGTAGGTGTATGTATGTATGTTTGTATGTGACAAATCTTATTTGCAAATGCAATCTGTCGTTAGGTCAAATGCTGTCTGTCGTGTTTCACACCAAATGTTCTTTTCATGCTGATTTTGACTCAGGATTGCTCTGTCTAAACACGACAAAGGGCTCAAGGTCGGTGTGACTGTACAACAGGGGATGCTTACTGCTCCTAGGGATCCGCTCCCACCTCAGATGTTTCCAGGGGTCCGTGTTTATCGTGTTGTCGATTGTGTGATTGTTCTTTATAAAAGTTGTGAGATTTATCACTCTTTGCGTAATTCTTACCTTTCTCATTACACAAATTGAAGAGAAATTTTAATACTTCATATATCGTCCAAAGTTATTTAAAAGATTTAATACTCTATCGGGTACCTTCATAATGCATGGATAGGCACGGTAAAATTTAATTACCTGCGACTGTGTGAAGTTGGTTTACATGATATAAGTAATTACTGCGATACAAATTGTCTACACTTCAATTTAGAACCTTCTACATTACTCTGTAGTTTTGAAGAATTAGCAGATGACCTGACCTTGTCAAAAGACCCCATGCCTAAGAAACCATTCTACTCCAACGAAAAGGTTATCGAAAACGTTAGAGAATTCAGATATCCAGGCTTTAGTTTTATTTTCTCGATCAGATTCTTTTTACGAAGCCAAGAAACATTTTGTATGCACAAGTTCAAAACATGTCTGGTGTGGTAAGAAAATTAGACACTGATTTACCTGTTGAATGCCAGTTTCATTTATGCGATAAGTTGGTTAGACTAGTTTTACTTTTCGGGTTTTGAAAACTTCGATACTATCTAATGTGTTCTCCTTAAATCTTTAATTTAAAAGCAGTACTGCAAGTGTATGGTGAAAATGGCTGTTTCCCTCTTCATGTTGCTATTCACATCATGATGATTTCTGACTAGGTTGTATTATTAATAATTCGATTGATGTGAATTAGGATTTTCAATATTACAAGTTACTGAATAAACCATGAGAATGAAAGCGATACACTGTGTTAAATGATGGATTTTGTACAATTTTCCTGCTACCCATTATATGCATAATTTACCAGGACAGCAAAACCATGATGTGCAAAAGCAAAGGATATAAGATTCAGTACAAGTATTTCAAAGGTGAACAGAGTAAATATGGCTTAAATTCGGTCAACTTTAGTTGCCAATAAACGAGTTACATTTGAAGCATAGAACGAAATTAAGTCATAAACCTTGCAGATCCAATATGAATTGCAGTAAGATCTCTGTAAATAACGAACTTTTTACTGTCAGTTTAAAGGCTGAAATAAACATTGATTGTAGTCGGCTAGACCAATCAGATAATGGATCATTTGGATAAGTAAACTTTGTAGACTGGATTGCTGCATTTCTACAAACATAGATAAATATATTTTAGTTCGTATGGATGTGTGTTGTTTGCTGTTTTATTGGGTATCCTATACATTTTCTATTCCTTCAGTTTTTGAATATTCAAATGGGTTGTGTTTATTAGATGGATTACGTCACATCGAAAACGATCTACTAAACAAATTACGTGATTTTGACTACAGATTTCTCCGTTTACCTGATTAAGATATAGGATTTACGGCGGTTGTGACTGGTTAACAATGAATGCTTACTCCTCCTAGGCATCTGATTCCACCTCTGGTATTTCTAGGGGTCTTTGTTTGCCCAACTCTAAATTTGCATTAATTTATAGGAATACTGAAATGTTGAACACAATTGCCACTACGTAATATCCGGGTATTACAGATCTCTTGGAGCTAAACAACACATCCAGGTATTACAGATCTCTTGGAGCTACACAGCACTTCCGGGTATTACAGATCTCTTGGAGTTACACAACACTTCCGGGTATCACAGACCTCTTGGAGGTAAACAACACATCCGGATATTACAGATATCTTGGAGCTAAACAACACATCCTGGCATTACATATCTCTTGGAGCTAAACAACACATCCGGATATTACAGATCTCTTGGAACTAAACAACACATCCAGGTATTACAGATTTCTTGGAGCTACACAGCACTTCCGTGTATCATAGATATCTTGGAGCTACACAGCACTTCCGGGTATCAAAGATCTCTTGGAGCTAAGCAACATTTACGGGTGCCACAAATGTCTTGTCTGATATGATATAGAATACCCTTTAGAATCCTCTACCCCTTGCAGCCATTAAATGGCATCCCTATAGCTACAGCCACAAAGGGAAGGGCAAGAATGACATTCCTAGTGGCCCCCTATATTGTCCTGGGATTCGTTCCACTTTGTCTTAAAAAAAATAGCGCTAAAGAGAGCGTTTTTAAACTCAACTATCCGGTATAAGATATGGAAAATGATAAAGGTCAGGCTAGCTTAAAACTACTTCCGGGTATCACAAACATTTTGTCTCCATGTGATGGGAAACTTCCCAGTGCCTCCTACCACGTCCAATGATTACTTTGTTTTCTCTTCTCATGACGGAGTAGAAACAATGACTCCGAATCTGCCCCAAACCCTGCAGCCATGTATCTCTATACTCCCAAATTAAACTGGGGGTGTGGAATAAAAGGCCTTGGTGTCGTCTGCCTTGTCTCGGAGTTCACCCCGCCTTGTCTTCAAAAATCAGCACTGGAGAGGTCCCCATCAAGCTCTCATATCGAAATAAGAAAAATGTCAAAGTTAGAGAGATCCAAACAACAGTGGTTGGTGGCACTGGTCTTGACGAATGGAAGGTTTCAGTATTAAATCTTCTTTTTCATTAAAATACCTTCTCATGAGATTTCTTTGGTAGATTTATTTGCTACAAGGTAAAACTAATCACTGTTCAGGTGAGCTAAATGCTGGTGAGCTAATTGAATTCTATATTAAATACATCCACTTATTGGTACTTAATAATTGCCTGATATCATATTATTCTGGTGAGCTAAATTATTAATGCGCATTTATTTTCATGTAAGGTGGGAAACTACCTGTATATCGCTCAAAAAGATCCCAAAGTGAAATACGTGTAACATATTTTATTTACCTCCACCCTTTCATTACAAATCACTCATAAATTAAATTCATCATTAGCATAAACTTCTGTGCGCTAAGTTGCTCATGAGTGTTGCCATTGAAATGTTGTAATTTTGGGTTAATTTTTTTTTCTTTCAAATAAGTTTTCAGATTATATAATAATTTTCGATGAGTACTCGAAGTCCCTCCAGTGAGACGATTTTTTGTAGGGGCTGCTAGCTTCTCGGGCGTCAGTCTGCACGTGTTGGTTAGTGGCTACTAGCTTCTCGGGCGTCAGTCTGCACGTGTTGGTTAGTGGCTACTAGCTTCAGACTGGTATTTGGACAAACAGTTAGTTGGCATTCAACTGACTACGCTAGAAGCAGAAGTGCTAACCCTCACCTATGTTATTTTACAGAGCAGAATAAATCTCTGTAAAATATAAGGACCTTTAATATGCGGTAAATCTCTCGTTTCTTTGAATCTGATACCCCCATCCTTTGTGCAATTCAATTACTCAAGAGGTCATTAATATGACACGATAAATAACACCCCTTTCTTATTTTCTGAATAAAAATGTAAATGAAATATTCCAAATAGAGGTTTTCGTGATACTTATAAGCTTAATTCTGATTGGTTAATCATGTACACACCCTCTCCCCAGATTAACAGCTGTTAGTATCGCATTGAATCTAAACTTACACAAACAATAAGTCCGGTAAATCGTGCAGGACACTAAACGAAATCCACAATGGTGGCAAAGGCAAGCTTGCGCCTTATTATTCCTCTAGCAATTATTCAGATCGTCTTCTTGGTGATTTTTGGAATAAAGATCCAGTATCATGAGACGGCCCGACCCCTGAACACGGTCTCTCCGACCCCCGTCGGGAGCATGTATCCAAGTAAGGAGGTTTTTTTCAAATTCAAAATAAATTTAGAATTGTACTCTTACGTTGCATTTTGATACTTTACATTTTCGTTTTTACTATTGTTTAAGCGTTAGTCTGATTCGTAGCTCAAGTGCAAATAAACGCAATCGTTAACGCCGTACCAATTGTATAAATTAATTAGTTATGCTTGGATGAATGAATAATGAACATATGTTTGGTTATCCTTACAATTTTTGATATAATATGATAATTCTAGACATACGAAATGAGACGTCCATCTGCTTAAGAATCAGAACTGTAACGAAATATTCTATTCATCAGCTAAAGGACAGCCCAAAATAGTCCCTACACAAAATATCGCGAACCCTGGACAGCTCGTGTAGAATTTGACAGCTGGATTACATTTCTTGTATGTGCGAATGTCGGTGACTAGACGATTTTCTACCTCCTCGACAGCCACTACACAGATCATTTTTCCCCGCGGCATGTGTTCCATTTTTGTCAGCAGTAGACTTTGCTGTTCAAGGCCGCCTTGGGCTTAGACTATGCCTTTTTGTATTCTTGAATCATTAGAACTACAGCTTGATGCTTTAAATGCTTTCGTTTACGCACTTGCTGTTTTTCTGACCATCTTGATATTTTAACAAGTCTGTAGGTCCCAATTAAAGACTTTCAATAAGAATGTAGATAGTGCGGACCGCCATCTTAAGCCACAAGTGATCTTTTCAATACGAGTGTTTTGAATGGTCATCATAACCTCTTACGTTATTTTCTTCAAATCATTTATATTTCATCGATTTTTTTCTAAATCTCCATATGCAAACTATCTTCCTAAATATTTATACACAAACTGTAAATAAACTTTCAAAACTATTAATAGCAAACGGTGCATAATCATAAAATGTCGTTAAATTTTTGTTTATGAATATCTCTACGCTGTTTTCATTGGCTCCTAGCTCATTAAATACCAATACACCAAAGACCCGATGAATTTCCATCATTCAGATCTTGTTTTCTTGTATACATGTACCTCCTCTTTTGACATGGAATCGAATGAAATATGCAAAACGAAACAAAAATGCAGAGGAATTTATTAAATTTCTTTATCTGTGGAACGATATTATGCAATGGGCTCCATAACAAAGTTTAATTTACTTTTTGAAAAGCAATCCATTCACCGTAATTTCAGTTTCGGACTGATTGTTGTCATTTAAAGCGTTTACTGCGGCGAATTATAACTGATTTCTCTTCACAGGGGCTAAAAAAAATATGCATGAAAGTATCGTTCAGGTACCCCAACATCACAGGTATCCGTCTACTAAAATTAAAAGTAATTTTCATTTGATAAATCATTCAGGATGCTATATTCATAATGTTAGACTACATCAATCGTGAGGATCTCAGCTCTGATTTCAAAGCACGCTTCATCATTGGGAACAAGTTTTAACAATGGCACAAAGATGAAGCTTGTAACATGGATTGCAAGTTTCCCTTACAACCAGTCTCAACATATTCAAATTTTGTCATAAAGGAAAATAAACTGCTGGATTTGGATTGATCTTATACCAAAAGGGTGAGACCACAAAAACTGAGGTCCCGTGTCATAGCAGTAGTGGCATGATAGAGATCCCTCCCTGCTCAAATGCCGTAAGCGCCGAGCAGAGACCTAAAATTTGCAGCTCTTCACCGGCAATGGTGACGTCTCCATATGAGTAAAATATTCTCGAGCGGGACGTTAAAAATATACAATCAATCAATATACCAAAAGGGGAGGATCCATAACATTTCAAAATGGGTGTATGGACTAAGTTTGTACCCCCTCCCCCCGCGCATGACAAAACTAACTTTGCTAAAATGTTGAACCAAAGAGGAGTAACCTTTTAGATCCACCACTCTACCGATGGTGAGGATGAAAATATCTCCAAGTATATTGAAATAAGAAACTTGTATACATGTGCAGTTGTCATTGAAACATTTACAATGTCAAATGTATTACCAGAGACATATATAACATTATTATGTATTATGTAACAACGAGAAGGAATTGAAAGCTTATTGCAGAAAGATAATTTAGGTATAATGACTAATGATAGTGCAGTTGCATTTCTTCCCTCTATGCATAATAAGGTAATTTACTTGAGGCCATGAGATACATATACTAGTTTTAAAAATCTTCAGAACGGTTCTATATATTATTTTGTTTTAAGCAAACACAATAACATATTTATAAAGTTTGAGAAAATAGTAAACTTTTTGATAATTATTACTAGTAGTTATCAGCATCATTATATTTTTACCATTAATTAATAGTATTCAAATGGTTAGCGTAAAAGTCTATATCGTCCGTCTCCAAAATATGAACATCCAGATCTTAAAAACAAGTTAAATTACCGCTCCATGCGACTTTGAGGCCCATATATTATGAAGTTTTATTGAATTATGTGCGACTGATAGGGCGGCAAAGACAGATTGCACAATATAAAAGGTTTATTTCAAATGCCTCCAACAAGGGGGCTCTTTTATACTTTACTCCATTTCACTGGACTATATTTCTCTAAACAACAATGAGCAAACTCCAGAAAACAATACGTAACGTTTCGAATATGTTAAATATAGCAAACAAACAACGGCTAAATCCCCTGACTCTCCTTAATCCGTTCACAGGCCCTATAGAGACTTCTATACAACCCTTTTATACAGGCCCTATAGAGACTTCTATACAACCGTTTTATACAGGCCCTATAGAGACTTCTATACAACCCTTTTATACAGGCCCTATAGAGACTTCTATACAACCCTTTTATACAGGCCCTATAGAGACTTCTATACAACCGTTTTATACAGGCCCTATAGAGACTTCTATACAACCCTTTTATACAGGCCCTATAGAGACTTCTATACAACCCTTTTATACAGGCCCTATAGAGACTTCTATACAACCCTTTTATACAGGCCCTATAGAGACTTCTATACAACCCTTTTATACAGGCCCTATAGAGACTTCTATACAACCCTTTTATACAGGCCCTATAGAGACTTCTATACAACCCTTTTATACAAGCCCTATAGAACTATACAACCCTCTATTTTGCCAGTTTCTCTGTTGTAGTTCACGTTTTTCAAAAGTCTCGTTCAATTTGTGTTCATTTGAGTGCGAGTTAGCACTGACTTAAATCCTAAACATTAAGGCAATGATCTTTTCCAATCACATAAGCCAGCTGTGGATTTTGTTCATCTTGATATTTTAAGAATATCTGACTATTTTAGCAGTCTTTACATGCTTTATTTTCTTCTTACTTTTTGATGTACACCGTGAAACGACTGTGCGCAGGTCCGTTGCTTTCACTTCAATTTTCTGCTTAATTAAATGTTGTAAATAAGAAATAAAAGTGGTCCCAAGAAAAAACTTTGCGGAACCCCAGCTTTAATACATAATGTTAACGATAATTATGTTATCCTTGGAGATTATCTGTTGACACCTGGTATCAGAGACATATATAACAGAGATTAGCAACTTCCTCAAGTCTCGTTTTATCTCCCGATCACCTGCTTTTCGGTAAAAATGCACACACTGATTTAAATTACGTATACCGACTTCAGAATGAAAGGTGAAAATAACGAACAGTGATTAATCTCATAACTCCTATAAGCAATACAAAATTGAAAGTTGGGCAAACACAGACCCCTGGATATACCAAAGGTGGGATCAGGTGCCAAGGAGTAAGCATCCCCTGTCGACCAGTTACACCCGCCGTGAGCCATATATCTTGATCAGGTAAACGGAGTTATCCGTAGTCAAAATCAGTGTGCCAAGAACGGCCTAACAATCAGTGTGAAACAAGTCAGACTACTACAACAGTCAAGATAAAATATTTAAGTAATGATTCGGAAGTTAATTTTGACCTATGTTATACGATATAATGTAACTTGGTGCAGTTTTTGATTTATAATCCGCAAAGCCAATTTATGATAGGAGTGAAATTAACTTAAATAAACATTAATTTATCAAACCAATCAACAGGAATTACCGATTAAGTGGCAAACACGCCGTAGGGGTCGCTTATCTCTGTTATTTATGTTTCTGCTGGTATATAAATAAATAATACACCATTTATTAGATTTCCACTGATACAATCATTCTCTCACCAGAGGACATGTTACGCAAGCTTATCTTACGCCTCTGTCAACACTTGGAATCACTTGACAATATAGTCACATGATATAAACAGTCATTCTCGTTTCCTTTCCCTTTTCAAGTTTTGACAACAGGTGATACATAAGACTCTTTTCATAGCCCACTGGGTACCGCCGCGGTGGCCTAGAGGTTAGAGCGTTCGCCCGCATATGCGGTTCGAATCCCGGCCGCGACAGACCTAAATCGTTAAAACATATAGTGTCATCGCCAAACGCTCGGCATCAAGTATGAATGTCACGGGTCCTCGAAGATGCCCTTAAAAACGGATGTCCCGTGTCACAGTAGGTGTGGCAAGCTAAAGAACTCTCACTGCTCAATGGCTGTAAGCGCCGAGCAAAGGCCTAAATTTGAAGCCCTTCACCGGTCTTGGTGACGTCTCCATATGAGTGAAAATTTCTCGAGAGAGACGTTAAACATGATACAATCAATCAATAGCCCACAAGTTTTATCGTATTTTATAACCTTTCTTAATTTTGATCCCATGTTTACATTAAATCTCCACCACGTGAATGTCCTATATTCATATGCATATAGCGAAGTAGTTCCAAATTTAGAATCAGAAAACAGTGAATTTAAACAATTTACAGTAAGCATCAATTTAATTGCACCAAAAGCATTTCATAATATGACTAAATATTTAGTCCAAAACATAAATGTTGGATATTTCAATTTAGAAACTTTTACAAAATTTCTGTAAAAAGCCGTTGACAGAAGTGTAGTGCTCGTACCGCACGGAACTCTGGGTAGAGAATGTAATATCATAGGTACGAAGTTTGCCACGCCCTATCAAAAACTTTTTATAAATTTTCCAAAAATCATGCAATACAATTCACCATCATCCATGTGTTTCTAACATTTGAAATACAATAAAGTGACCTTGGCAAGAAATCACATTTATAAAATAAATTGTTTTCATGAAAGAAAATATACTTGAAAGTTATTCTATGATTTTACTGACCCGCCTTAGTTTAGACACTAGTCTGTAATTGCTAGCAATAAATGGGTCATCCATGTAAATGGTAACACACAAACAATTTTCCAACTGTTTTTAGAAGAGACTTACTAAAAGAGTATACATAAATATTGAATATGGTAGATTTAGTACACTTTAAGATTTCATGACTTGCATTATCTGGACCGATAACCTCATGACAGGCAAATCTGAAATCCTATCAAGAATGTAGTTGTCCCGCGTTTCGAAGAATATCGGGAAAACGTTGTATGATAGGAACGTGTTCGAATGCCTATGCGTAGTAATACAAGGCGTGGCCATAGGAAGACCTATATAAAGTGTCGATATCATGAGTAAGGTCATTCTAAGCCAGTCTCACAAAGTGCACGTAGCACAAATTTTTATTATTATATTTAATTATGGATAAGGCCCGATATTCACCCTTAGACGTTACTTAACACTTGCTTTCGGACACAGGTTTCCATAGTTTTTTCAAATATTTTATCTATAGTTTTTCCTGGGCGGTTTTTAACGTCAATGATGGGTTGTTTTTTTATATTTGATTCAGTACTTGCATAAAACTTGTTCATGTCAGTTACCATGTATGTAGTATATTTGTTGGTAAAGTTATTTAAAACGCCGGTTGCCCGACAAGCTTGCCTGGCTTACACCAAAGTTGTGTTTGGTTGTCTTGTATGCAAAAGGATTGCATTCACAAAAGTGTATATTATACCCCTGGCTCCTGTATATTAATGTCGCGCGTCATGTGAAGTATGCTGGCGTGGCTCCTGTATATTAATGCCACGCGTCATGTGAAGTATGCTGGCGTGGCTCCTGTATATTAATGTCGCGCGTCATGTGAAGTATGCTGGGGTGGAGCGCCGCAGTCCATATCCCCAAGAATTTTTATTTTTTTTGGTGTTGTTGTTTGTTTGGTATTTGAAATAACAATAACTTATGTTTAAAACGCCAATTGAATGTGAAGCAATTTTCAATGAAATTAATTAACCACCATGTACTTATTCCATTATTTTCTATTTTCCTGTTGTAAGTTTCTTGCCTGTCGCCTGCAGGCATTGATCGTAGTTCGTTTAACTTTCAGTCACAGCCTAAGTGCCTCTGCACTTACAACTACCCAGTAGATAAGCCTTCATTCTGCGGTATCCCACTAATTCACCTGTCACATTAATCTACTGTTTTGCAGTAATTATGAATTCAAACATTATTCAAATGTAAACATTTGTGAGTTATTTAACTCCAGCTTCTATTATCATGTTTTGAATTTGAAATACGATGCTTCGAAATAGCATAATATAATAGTGCTTCCAATCTTTACAATCATATCTCAGCATCTTAGCATTCCGAAACTTGAAAACACATAAAAAAAAAAAAACCTATTTAATATCACCATCTGGGTTGGGCCCATCGTCGTCAAAGAAATATATCTAAAGTGTTCGTGGTTTTATTTTCTATTAGGCATATCAAACAATGGAATTATGGGGAATTTTCCTTCACAATGCAAACAGCTATGGCATGTCGTAATGTACACTCTTTATTTTAAGTGGAAAAGTCAATATTTTCATTGAGAAATCGGATACATTGAAACAGCAGGATTTTTTCATCTTTTTTTTATTTGATTTGATTTGAACATATTTTATTGTCTGGATGTTATAACAAACAGATTGAGCAAAAGTTCTTAAAACTTAGAACGCCCTCTCCTATATGACAATTGATTACATATGATAATGTTCAAGAAATGAAACACAAAGGTATCAAAGGTAAAAAAGGATTAGCTTTCATAAAGCAATTATATAATAAATTATATCTGTAGATATATATATGTACAATTGATTAATATATACATGTATATACAACTAATTAATATATGCATGTAGTATGTACAAAGTAATCGCTATGAAATTTCCATCAACTGAAAACGACCAGATCTCTTTATAAATAACTGGACATAGGAAAATAATTCTTCATTTTCTGTGGTACTGATTACGTTGTCTCCCCATAATAATACATGCGTGTCTACTATATGCATTCTAAAAATAGCATTTAATAGGTCTTCTTCTTTTTTATCTATGTGAGATATCTACATTCCCAATGTTGATGCCTCTGATATCTTTACAAACTAATTGTAAATGATAGCCATTTCGTCGTGCTGTGAACAATGCGTATATATAAATTTTGATAAATGTAGTAGGTCTATTTTAACAGCAGGGAATTTTGACAGAAATGAAAGAAGATTGTAAATACAAAATATGAATTTCATATCTGAAAATACACGAGGGTATGAGCTGCGACGCCTTTTCATGAGGTGCTAACACGCGGACGTCAAGTGTCGCAGTTCATACCCTCGTGTATTTTCGTTTTGGTTTTTTAAAATAGAAATCCAATTTATTTCTTAAATGTAAATATAGAATTATACATGTACTATTGTACTGTACATACTAGAATGCCTTGAAAAATATAGAAACAAGGATGTAGCATACTCGACTCGCTTTTTTGCAAAACAGTAGCTAATATTAAGTGCATGTAACGCCGCCATTTTTACCGGTAGCCTAATGATGAAGCGCGCTCACTTCGTGACCGGAAGTCACGGGTTCGATTCCCGGTTCTCGATCCTAGCATTTCGTCAAGCCTAAGACATTTAACATAGGTAGGGACTGTTCCTAGGTCATGCGCCCGACATAGGACGTGAACAGCACGGGTCTCTCGGTTGGTTGGATTAATATTGTTTAACGTCTCACTCGAGAATCCTTCACTCATATGAAGACGTCACCATTGCCGGGTCTCAAAATCAGTCTAGATGTTGGCACGATAAAGAACTTTTGCTGCTACGACCCTAAGTGCCATACTTAGCTTAAAATTTGTGGCACTTCGCCTACAGCTGCTGATGTTCCTACAGGAGTGAAAAAAAAATCTCGAATAAGACGTTAAACAACAAACAACAATTCTATGTATATACAATCAGATATCTATCACAGAGACATACGATTAGTTACACAGTTAGTTAGTGACCTGATACGGAAAAATACATGGTGTGAAAATAAAACCCGTATCGGGCGAGGCGAGTTAGTGACCTGATACGGAAAAATACATGATGTGAAAAGAAAACCCGTATCGGGCGAGGCGAGTTAGTGACCTGATACGGAAAAATACATGATGTGAAAAGAGAACCCGAATTGGGCGAGGCGAAGCTGAGCCCGATACGGGTTTTTTTTACACGCCATGTATTTTTCCGTATCAGGTCACTAACTACATGTAACTGTGTAACTAATTTATCACGTTAAAGACCTCTAACTGTACATGTGGAGGTCTATATCATACAACTTATCGCTTCGCCAATTTTGTCACGGCTGCAAGTCGAACCCGACAATGAATTACTCGCTCAATACGGATTTTTCTCGCATGATACGGGGTTTTTTTTTCCACGGCGTCATGTGACCAAGATCTGACCAATTAGATTTCAACCATTTTGTCTGGGGCATGATAAAATTAGATATCTATCACAGAGACATACAATCAGATATCTATCACAGAAACATACAATCAGATTTCTATCACAGAAACATACAATCAGATATCTATCACAGAAACATACAATCAGATATCTATCACAGAAACATACAATCAGATATCTATCACAGAAACATACAATCAGATATCTATCACAGAAACATACAATCAGATATCTATCACAGAAACATACAATCAGATATCTATCACAGAAACATACAATCAGATATCTATCACAGAAACATACAATCAGATATCTATCACAGAGACATACAATCAGATATCTATCACAGAAACATACAATCAGATATCTATCACAGAGACATACAATCAGATATATATCACAGAGACATACAATCAGATATCTATCACAGAGACATACAATCAGATATCTATCACAGAAACATACAATCAGATATCTATCACAGAAACATACAATCAGATATCTATCACAGAAACATACAATCAGATTTCTATCACAGAGACATACAATCAGATATCTATCACAGAAACATACAATCAGATATCTATCACAGAAACATACAATCAGATATCTATCACAGAAACATACAATCAGATATCTATCACAGAGACATACAATCAGATATCTATATACATCACAGTGTTATACATGTATATCTGTCTATACGATGTCGTCCGGATTATTTTCTAGTTGTGTTTTAGTCTAGCCGCTATTCCTGGTGTCGTTTTCTTGGGTTGTAGGTCAATGTCCCCATCTGTCCTTAGATGTTTCTTT
The DNA here is from genome assembly GCF_947568905.1 of Ostrea edulis. Lineage (NCBI taxonomy): Eukaryota > Metazoa > Mollusca > Bivalvia > Ostreida > Ostreidae > Ostrea > Ostrea edulis. Next base: position 2,073,792 of record NC_079165.1, read on the forward strand.
ATACACGTTGTAAGATGATCTTGATTAAATGGACCATTGATAAAGGTGAACAATAGTGCAAATCACTCTTCTCTACCTAAGGCTTCTTTATATGCATACCAGAGAGATGCAGATACTATTTCACTCGCCTTATCCTGTATAGTACAAACATACGAGAGACACAGATAATATTTCACTCGCTTTATCCTGTATAGTTCAAACTTAGAGAAACATAAATAGTTTACAGACTTTGAGACACAGATACTATTTCACACACTTTATCCTGTATAGTTCAAACTTAGAGAAGCATAGATAGTTTTCAGACTTTGAGACGCTTATGATATCTAATGAGTCTTGGTTTGGATACGATGAAACTCTTTTATGGAGTATACCTCCTGTAATCAAAACTATACATAGCTACAAATGTGTACAAATTGTTCACAAAAACGTATTTCGCGTTAATCGGCGTTTTCGCTTTACGTAAAAGTTAAGAGTTCTTTGTTTTATGGGCTTAATAATATTGTTTTTTGGGTATACATTAATTAACATTGCTTTATGGGTATATTAACATTGGGGTGTTGTTGTTTTTTGGGGGGTGGGTGGGGGGTATATTAACATTGTTTTATGGGCATAATAATATTGTTTTATGGGTATTTTAATATTGCTTTATGGGTATTTTAATATTGTTTTATGGGTATTTTAATATTGTTTTATGGACTGATTGGTTTTTATTTGCATTCTCTAGCAGTAAGTATCTATGTAAGCATATAACACTAATTTTGAAATACTGTAGACAACTTGTAGTGACCTATTCCAAACGCAACATACTCACATCAGTGGCGGGTTGTAAATAGCGAATGTGAGCAGCTGCATATGAATTAGAGTATTTTATATTCTTTTAGCTACAGTAATGTAGTTTTCTCCTTTTCTCCAGTTTTACAATGATATTTTTTGTTGAAGGGTTACAACAATATTGGGCAAGAATACATTATTGCGGGTAATATCGTTTAAATCCTGTGTGCTTTAGACGTTTATCCTATTATGTAAACACATAGGCGCTTGTATTACATGTCTTCTGAGCATAACATTCCATCATAACATTCCATCATAACATTCCATCATTTTGTGTAAAAGGTTTACCTTTATATCCTTATTAAAGGGCTGGCGAAACTCTGGAGTTTGGTGGTGCCACCGCCCAGTTACATGTAGGCCTAAATGTCACACTGTTATAAGATGGTTTCAAAAAGGAACAATGAAATGATATTTTGCATTTTATTCCAAAAGAGGTTTTGACTGATAAGAGTCTTTCATTGAGATACCCAGAACCTGTTAACAATATGCTAGGTTATTCATCACTTACAGCATTAAAGCCTTTGAAGCAGGATATGCCTCGCTATTTTAATGAACTGTTTATACCACTCTCGTGTCACAATAACTTTGTCTGATGACCTTTAAAATACAGAATAAAAGTATTTCAACTGACCATTTGATATTTGTGATATGGCCATCATAATCATGACCATTATACACATATACGTGTATGTATTTTGAACTTGAGCTACAGGTATACCAATATGCCTGTTAGATTTTAATAAAGATACCATATTACTACGGTATTCTATGAATAAAATTAAACTAAAATATCAAATATGCTTGCAAAAAGCTACAACTGTAGTGATGTAAATGAAATAATTTCAATAAACGGTCCTTTCCGAAACGAACCGGACACTGAACATTAACATACCACGTGCTATTTTCCGGCATTTCTTGGATTTGCTAAGTGAATTCTCTGTATATCCTTTCCTTGCCCCCCCCCCCCCACCCACCCACACAAGTAACAATGTCTATATCATCAGCCCCATGTCTGCTCATGTTTACTTTCACACACAAAAAACGTTGCTTTGATTTAAAAACAACACTGTGAGATATTACGACCCACTCGAGAAAACACGCGACTCGGGTGTTGAGTATTCATTTTCCACTTCCTTTAAAGGTTTGATAAAATAAAATAAAAATAGGTTGGGGGTCCTTGGTTTTTGCTAACAACTCATTGAAATTATGAAATTGGCACCGTGGAACATGATCTGCATAGCATGTGATACACCGGCATATATTATCTAATGACCATGAACGCTTACAATGGCAGTGAATTAGGTAACACCAACAATTTTAGTTACTGCAAATAAAAAAAAAGCGTCGACAATATGTTTGTCTACAGACTGAATATATCTCAGGCAAAGGTCCTATATATTCTATAATCACACACCCTAAGCTATTAGATTACCTTTCAGTCGTTTATAAATGAATGTGTCCGTTTTTCTGGGGAACAATAATAATATACTTTTTGTATATAATTTACAATATAATTTTTATGTTTTTTAAAGTATAATCATTAATTTATAACGATTCTACCTCCGTAAACATTTATTTTTATTCATTGTATATTGTTTGTGTCTTTGGTATTGAATTTTTTACATTACTTATGTCATTTTTCTAAATTCTATGAATTATTGTATTGGGAAAGCGTTATCGAAGTTTTTGAACTTGCGCATAATCCTTTTGATGTTTCGTCAATAAGATATGTTCTATTCAATTCAGATAACCTTTGCTTCACCGTGAGTCTTTTGAATCTATATGTAATATTATCATGTGTGTAAACCCGCTTGAGAGCATAATTAGATCTAATCCGCCAAATTTCCCGTCATTTTCTGAATCTGTGGGTCAGTGTCCGTAACTGTCCCTGAGTGTGGAATATGTACACAATGCTGACCTGAATTAAACGCAACGATGACAAGCGTGGGGGAAATGACACCTGCCATGGCCACTACCCATTCATACAGACCTTGGACAATACCTGTATCATTAATTTTCATGAATATCAACCTGAATAGGATAGAGCATTTATAAGTAAACCGTCCGTTGCATTTTCTCCCCTCCTGTTACATTTGGTGCTGTACATCAGCCCCTGGAACTGACAGGTGAAAATGCCTGCCAGGGGACAAAAACCCTGGGTTGAAGTCTTCAAGGTGTGAATTTCGAAGAATGGGGGAAATGTAGCGGCCAGCCGGGTTCGATCACTGGTGGCCAGATGGCTCAGTCGGTGGAGCATTCAAGGGCTCAGGTTTCGAATCCCGTTCTGGTCTGTCGCATTTTCACCCTTCCTTTTACAATAAATTCTCTTTTTCTATGTTCAGATGTGTAGTGGTTTTCACGACTTAGACATTTCATATGATGTGGAAAACTCAATAACTCTCTTGTTTAAAAATCAGAGACATAAATATCATACAAGTATGGGTTTCTATTTATCGCCTGCACTGTCACCGGAAGTTCTTTGTTGATAACCTTGTCCATTATCTCAGTGATCATCGTCTGGTTTGTTGGTTGCACGTAGATTCTAATCCCCTTCTTTTATAAGTGTTATCACAATTCACAGTTTTATACCACAATGTTTTTTTAATTTGATTATCGTAAAAAGCTAATGCGGACGGTTTCTGAGGTCAAGGCCAAAGACTTTGTGGATCTAGTCAAGGGCAGTCTGCATTGAATCAACTGAAAACTTAATTCAAGAAAGAGTCAACGATTTTAAAATATGACAGAATCATGCTGGGCATTGGAGCGCTAATCCAATATATATGTACAAATCCAAACAATGTGAAATGTGTCCATTTTCCATAAAAATACAATAAACTTACTGTCTTACAGTGTTTCAGGATGTGCATGTGATGATCTTCATTGGGTTCGGGTTTTTGATGACGTTTCTGAAGAGGTACGGGTACTCGGCCGTCAGCATCAATCTCCTGGTGGCCGCCTTCACAGCCCAGTGGGCCATCATCATCAGATCCGCCATCTCAGGGAACTGGGAGGTCGGGGTAGCGGAGTAAGTCTAACATGATGTAGTTCTCTTCAGGATTCCAAGATAGCTTGGACTTACTAAGAATACTGTTGTTATTAAAGTAAAACAAGAACGCTCACTGCCCCAGTAAGTAATATTAAAATGTGTTACATTTTTGATAGTGTTTCCATTACGTGTTTTTATCTGTTTGTTCTCTAGATCTAGATATTTAATTGCTGCAGTACGTGTTTTTATCTGTTTGTTCTCTAGATCTAGATATTTAATTGCTGCAGTACGTGTCTTTATCTGTTTGTTCTCTAGATATTTAATTGCTACAGTACGTGTTTTTATCTGTTTGTTCCCTAGATATTTAATTGCTGCAGTACGTGTTTTTATCTGTTTGTTCTCTAGATATTTAATTGCTGCAGTACGTGTCTTTATCTGTTTGTTCTCTAGATATTTAATTGCTGCAGTACGTGTCTTTATCTGTTTGTTCTCTAGATATTTAATTGCTGCAGTACGTGTTTTTATCTGTTTGTTCCCTAGATATTTAATTGCTGCAGTACGTGTTTTTATCTGTTTGTTCTCTAGATATTTAATTGCTGCAGTACGTGTTTTTATCTGTTTGTTCCCTAGATATTTAATTGCTACAGTACGTGTTTTTATCTGTTTGTTCTCTAGATATTTCATTGCTGCAGTACGTGTTTTTATCTGTTTGTTCCCTAGATATTTAATTGCTGCAGTACGTGTTTTTATCTGTTTGTTCCCTAGATATTTAATTGCTGCAGTACGTGTTTTTATCTATTTGTTCTCTAGATATTTAATTGCTGCAGTACGTGTCTTTATCTGTTTGTTCTCTAGATATTTAATTGCTGCAGTACGTGTTTTCATCTGTTTTGTTCCCTAGATATTTAATTGCTGCAGTACGTGTTTTTATCTGTTTGTTCTCTAGATATTTAATTGCTGCAGTACGTGTTTTTATCTGTTTGTTCCCCAGATATTTAATTGCTACAGTACGTGTTTTTATCTGTTTGTTCTCTAGATATTGAATTGCTGCAGTACGTGTTTTTATCTGTTTGTTCCCTAGATATTTAATTGCTGCAGTACGTGTTTTTATCTGTTTGTTCTCTAGATATTTAATTGCTGCAGTACGTGTTTTTATCTGTTCTCTAGATATTTGACTGCTGCAGTACGTGTTTTTATCTCTTTGTTCTCTAGATGTTTAATTGCTGCAGTACGTGTCTTTATCTGTTTGTTCTCTAGATGTTTAATTGCTGCAGTACGTGTCTTTATCTGTTTGTTCTCTAGATATTTAATTGCTGCAGTACGTGTGTTTATCTGTTTGTTCTCTAGATGTTTAATTGCTGCAGTACGTGTGTTTATCTGTTTGTTCTCTAGATATTTAATTGCTGCAGTACGTGCTTTTATCTGTTTGTTCTCTAGATATTTAATTGCTGCAGTACGTGTTTTTATCTGTTTGTTCTCTAGATGTTTCATTGCTGCAGTACGTGCTTTTATCTGTTTGTTCTCTAGATGTTTAATTTCTGCAGTACGTAATTTGTTAACTGCTGCAGTACGTGTCTTTATCTGTTTGTTCTCTAGATGTTTAATTGCTGCAGTACGTAATTTGTTAACTGCTGCAGTACGTGTCTTTATCTGTTTGTTCTCTAGATGTTTAACTGCTGCAGTACGTAATTTGTTAACTGCTGCAGTACGTGTCTTTATCTGCTTGTTCTCTAGATGTTTAACTGCTGCAGTACGTAATTTGTTAACTGCTGCAGTACGTAATTTGTTAACTGCTGCAGTACGTAATTTGTTAACTGCTGCAGTACGTGTCTTTATCTGTTTGTTCTCTAGATGTTTAACTGCTGCAGTACGTGTTTTTATCTGTTTGTTCTCTAGATATTTAATTGCTGCAGTACGTGCTTTTATCTGTTTGTTCTCTAGATATTTCATTGCTGCAGTACGTGTTTTTATCTGTTTGTTCTCTAGATGTTTAATTGCTGCAGTACGTAATTTGTTAACTGCTGCAGTACGTGTCTTTATCTGTTTGTTCTCTAGATGTTTAATTGCTGCAGTACGTAATTTGTTAACTGCTGCAGTACGTGTCTTTATCTGTTTGTTCTCTAGATGTTTAACTGCTGCAGTACGTAATTTGTTAACTGCTGCAGTACGTGTCTTTATCTGTTTGTTCTCTAGATGTTTAACTGCTGCAGTACGTAATTTGTTAACTGCTGCAGTACGTAATTTGTTAACTGCTGCAGTACGTAATTTGTTAACTGCTGCAGTACGTAATTTGTTAATTGTTGCAGTACGTAATTTGTTAACTGCTGCAGTACGTAATTTGTTAACTGCTGCAGTACGTAATTTGTTAATTGCTGCAGTACGTAATTTGTTAACTGCTGCAGTACGTAATTTGTTAATTGCTGCAGTACGTAATTTGTTAATTGCTGCAGTACGTAATTTGTTAATTGCTGCAGTACGTGTTTTGTTTGCTCTTTTGGATGTTTAATTGCTCCAGTACCCGTTTTGTCTGGTTCTTTTTCGGAATGCTCAATTGCGTCAGTGCTTTTTATCAGGACGCTCATCGTCTCGGGTCGTATTTTTGTTTGGTTGTTGAATGCTCAATAACCTCTATTGTATGTTTTTGTTTGATTGTTTTTCAGGATGCTTACTGCCGATTTCGCTGCAGCTACCATTCTGATCTCATTCGGAGCTGTACTGGGTAAAACAGGACCTCTACAACTTCTGATAATGGCATTCATAGAGGTCGTTCTAGCACAAGTCAACGAACACATCGGTTATCATATCCTGCATGTAAGTTACACAACGAACACATCGGTTACAATGTTACACACCGAACACATCGATTACCATGTTACACAACGAACACATCAGTTACCATATCCGGCATGTAAGTTACATAACAAACACATCGGTTACCATGTTACACAACGAACACATCGGTTACCATGTTACACAACGAACACATCGATTACCATGTTACACAACGAACACATCGATTACCATGTTACACAACGAACACATCGGTTACCATGTTACACAACGAACACATCGATTACCATGTTACACAACGAACACATCGATTACCATGTTACACAACGAACACATCGATTACCATGTTACACAACGAACACATCGGTTACCATGTTACACAACGAACACATCGATTACCATATCCTGCATGTAAGTTACATAACGAACACATCGGTTACCATATCCGGCATGTAAGTTACACAACGAACACATTGGTAACTATATTCTGCATGTACGTTACACAACGAACACATCAGTTTCCATATCTGGCATGTAAGTTACACAACGAACACATCGGTTACCATGTTACACAACGAACACATCAGTTACCATATCCTGCATGTAAGTTACACAACGAACACATCGGTAACTATATTCTGCATGTAAGTTACATAACGAACACATCGGTTACCATATCCGGCATGTAAGTTACACAACGAACACATTGGTAACTATATTCTGCATGTACGTTACACAACGAACACATCGGTTACCATGTTACACAACGAACACATCAGTTACCATATCCTGCATGTAAGTTACACAACGAACATATCGGTAACTATATTCTGCATGTTAGTTACACAACAAACACATCGGTTACACTGTACCATATCCGGCATGTTACACAACGAACACATCGGTTGCAATGTTACACAACGAACACATCGGTTACCATATTCTCCATGTAAGTTAAACTTTACAATATGTCAACTGTATTCGTAAATTTTTACTACTTTTGTTAAGTATTTCCGCTGAATACATTGTGCACTGTTTGTGCTGTTCAGACGGCTGATGTCGGAGAGTCCATGTTCATTCACGCCTTTGGGGCCTACTTTGGTTTGGCGGTGGCACGGGTTTTGTATAATGAAGATGTAGAAAAATCCTCCAAAGAGAGCACGGTGTACCATTCGGACCTATTCTCCATGATAGGTGAGCATTGCCTACCAAAAACAAAAAAAACAACAAAAAAAACATGCTAATCAATTGTGGACTAATGATAATTAGATCAACAAAAATTTGTACAGATTTCCATCATATATTATGCTTTGCCGATATTTTTCTTTAAATTATTTAGCTTTTTTAGTTTTAGTTCTGCCTTCATGGTAAAGCGGATACAAAGATCATGTTACAGTTTTGTGTGTCTGTCGGTCATTAGATTGCCCTTGCTGACCACATTCATTAGCTGTTCTTTGAAGTAGTCGAACTGATTGTCATATTTAGGTACCGTGTTTCTCTGGTTGTACTGGCCCAGCTTTAATGGAGGAGCGGTAGAAGGAGACCAGCAACACCGTGCAGTCATCAACACATACCTCTCCCTCCTCACCTGCGCCGTCTGCACATTCATCGTCTCATCACTCATAGACAAACGCGGGAAATTTGAAATGGTGAGTTGCGAAGTTCGACCACTCGTTTCTCATTGAGCAGCAAGTGACAAGCACGTGCAGTTACACATGGTCCCAGCAAAAGAGATACTGGCATGGGGCCATCGCAAGAAATAAACATTGAATGAACTTTTGTAGTATAGGCTATCTTCCACCATTCCAGGATCATAATCAATTGACACCCGTCACGATATGTACAGCATATGAATAAGTCTTGATTGACTGTTATCAAAGAAAAATCGTCGTGATAGTTCGAGAAAAGGCGAACAAAAAGTTAACCTCAGTTGACCTTAAGATTCAGTATGTAAAACAGTGATATTATGAATTGCAAATGATGTTAACCAAACATGATTATGCGAAACTCTCTCAGCGTGAATTTCCAAAATCCCAGATAATTATACCATCACACAAAAGGAGATCTCTTCCACGGAGTGTCAAATTTAAAATTTTCGCAGCTCGTCAACTAAACTTTTGTTGAATTCTGTGAAAATGGGTTAATTATGGTCACAGAATAAGGATTGGTTTCACACATGGGAGAAGCTGCGAGTTTCTCTACAGCAATTTCTGCAAAAAAACGGTACGAAGAATTCACCCATATTAAGAGATTTTATATCGGATTTCATCTAAAATTCCATTTGTGTCGGATTCTCATCAGTACGTTAGTGCAAGCTGTCACCTTCAAAACATGTTTGTGCCATAAATCAATGCGGATTTTGTTGGTTAACAATAACAGATTTAGCTGAACCTTGTCGTTCTGTTATGACCTCGTTTTTAGAGCAAATGAGGTCGATAACATTTTTACAATCAATACATCTTTTGATATCTTTTACATTACATATCAAACATTCGCCCTAAGGAGACAATGTTAAGTGCAGGTGACCCACAAAAGAGCACACTTATACCCATGCTGATCATGCATGAATGAATAGTGAATATATCTAGGGGCCGTTACTTTAGCTTTCATTGAGATGTGTATGAAGACGTGGCCGTCTCTGATAGTCATTCGAAACAGATTAAATCTTATACAATGGCCAAATGAATAAGCAAGAAGTTGCTGTTATAGTATTACAGTTATCTGTGTAGATAATTAACATTACCAGTGTCATGTTCCCGTTTGAAAGCTACCACAATTTGTCAACTCAATGATCAGTTTCAAATTGTTAAAGATAGCACATAAAACTAGGATATAGTCTAAATGATAGATTTCTAACAATGTTGAAATAAACGATTGTCCTATTGTGTAGGTAAATTCGGAGTTATAATGATACAGCTGCTTTCTGTTGTCTAGGGAAAGTCAGAATATGATGATACAACTGTTTCTGTTGTCTAGGGAAAGTCAGAATATGATGATACAACTGTTTCTGTTGTCTAGGGAAAGTCAGAATATGATGATACAACTGTTTTCAGTTCATTAGGGAAAGTCAGAATATGATGATACAACTGTTTTCAGTTCATTAGGGAAAGTCAGAATATAGTTATACAACTGTTGGCTATGAATTTATTTATTAATCCCTATATAGAATACAGGTTAACACGAATCTGTGGACACACCAGAGATGGGGTTTCTATTCTCCTGTCTAGGGAGAGTCAGACTAAAATAATAATACAACTTTTTCTTGTTGCCTTGGAAAGGGTTAGAATGGAATAATGACGAAGAAATTACTTTCCTCTGATGAAAAAGCTGAAGTCACCAGATTGTTATAAAGTTGAATCTTCAGTTTGCCGTTAACATCTATACTCAATAAAATATTCAAATATGAAGTAGATGTGGACGACTTTGTAGTGGTTTTTATTTCGAGCTTACTGGGATATATCGAACCAATATAAGTGAAAATGATAATTGTTGATAGATAAAACGTCGTTAGTATATCTGAATGTTGAGTTGAAAGCCACAACAAGAGTTTTCTTCTCATATAGAAGGTTTTGAATAAATATTGGCTCACAAGAATATAAAAACAGGTCAGCTACTAAAGGAGTACAATTCTTGCTACAACTATTTTCTTATTATCTAGGAATACTGGTATCACTGTTTATCAACTGTCTATGAATAGTCAGAATAAAATAGTGATACATCTGTTTTCTTGTGTGCCTTGACATTGTCAGAATGGAATAGCATTATAGCGGTTTCCTCCTTGTCTTAACATAGTCAGAGTAGGATATCAATATAAGGGTTTCCTTCTCGTCTTGACATAGTCAGAATGGAATATCAATATAACGGATTTCCTCCTTGTCTTGACATAGTCAAAATGGAATATCAATATAACGGTTTTCTCCCTGTCTTAACATAGTCAGAATGGAATAGCACTATAACGGTTTCCTCCTTGTCTTAACATAGTCAGAATGGAATAGCATTATAAGTATTTCATTGTTTAGGTGCACATTCAGAACGCTACCTTAGCAGGCGGTGTTGCTGTAGGAACTTCCGCTCATATGCCCATCCAGCCATGGGGTGCCATGCTGCTCGGCGCCATCGCTGGAGTCATCTCCACTCTAGGGTACAAATTCTTAACGGTGAGTCTCTCCCTCTACTTTTCATTGTTTTAAATAAAAAGTTATTTCTGTGTTACTTATCCATCATTTTGATTATCCAGCCTGCACTTTCATCAAAACTTAAAATCCATGACACCTGTGGAGTTAACAATCTGCATGGCATGCCGGGAATATTAGCTGCTTTAGCAGGTGCTGTAGCTGCCGCTTTATCCAGCAAGGAGACCTGGGGAAACAGGTAAGTCTAAAATGACAGAGAAAATTTGGAATACAAGAAAGTAGGTTTTGCGTCTGAACTTTTTTATCACCTAATGAAGTTGACACATACAGTTCAAATTTTCAATGGTTTCCATCGGTAGGTGTGGATTCGAACCCAAGTCACGATGGATTCAAATTATTCAAATAAATAGCTTTAAATTTGTTGTTATATGTCCCATGCTAGAATATGCCACTCCTGTAGATGGGTCATTGCAGTAGGTGGTCTATGTCTGGTGCTTAGGACCGTAGTAGTGAATGCTCTATCGTACTAACGCTCTATCGTACTAACGCTCTATCGTACTAATGCTCTATCGTACTAACGCTCTATCGTACTAACGCTCTATCGTACTAATGCTCTATCGTACTAACGCTCTATCGTACTAACGCTCTATCGTACTAATGCTCTATCGTACTAACGCCTACCTCACATAGGAGCTCCTTTCTAAGGTCATATCCGAGAGAACCGTCACTAGCTATTTTGCACGTCTTTAATTCTTAGTGAAAACAGCGATTCCTTTGGTTGATGCCTTATAAACGGAGGTCAAAGGCGACTGTAGGCATCGACACAATTAAGAACCACCGCTAATTGGTCTAGAGCGACTACATAGGTTAAATAATTCTGATACATCACCTATAGCTGAGGCTGTTTCTACTTCCAACCAACCAGTCAGTCAAGAGTTTTCTGCAGTTTTACAAGTGTCACGGTTGTAATAATTTTTTATAAGTTCTAACCATTGACATTGATATCTCTCACGATAATCCACTCGTCAAATTTTATACATCTCTACGGCATCTGTAAGGCTTGCTGATTTTTCCATCTACTGTAAGCCATTGTTAGTCTCTCTTGCAATCCTGTGCTATCTTGTAATTCTTAACAGGTTATATTCTATTTTTTTTTTTTAATTCTTTACAGCCTATACTCTATCTTTTTATTCTTTACAACCTACATTCTATCTTTTTATTTTTTACAGCCTGTACTCTTTTTATTTTTTACAGCCTATACTCTATCTTTTTTATTTTTTACAGCCTATACTCTATCTTTTTATTTTTTACAGTCTATATTCTATCTTGTAATCTTTTACAACCTATAGTCCTATACTCAATCTTTTTTATTTTTTACAGCCTATACTCTATCTTTTTTATTTTTTACAGTCTATACTCTATCTTTTTTATTTTTTACAGTCTATACTCTATCTTTTTATTTTTTACAGTCTATATTCTATCTTGTAATCTTTTACAACCTATAGTCCTATACTCAATCTTTTTTATTTTTACAGCCTATATTCTATCTTTTCCGCAATGGAATCGAAAAATATGACCACAGCAGCTAACACCACAGAAGTCATCATGGGCCGCTCAGCCATGGAGCAGGGAGGGTACCAAATGGCTGCACTTTGTCTGACCTTGGCCATCGCTATAGTGGGTGGAATCATCACAGGTAACGTAGAAAGAACCGAGAGTCACTACAAGAATTGTTAAATATTCACAAGGAAGGGTCGATATAGTAATTCGGACAAAGTAATCAGATGTATTGACATTATACATGTAGCGTGAATTGCATAGAGTATCAGGGACAAAATGTCTCATGGACAACGTTTTATGGCGTGAATTACAGGTGGTTAGTTTTATGACGTGAATTACAGGTGGGAAGGTTTGTGATAGAAAGATTTATGTATATGGTGTTTATATTTCTCAACTGATTCAATACGCAAGAGCTTGTTCTGAGTATAGTCAGTTTTTAAATCGAGGCAAGCTACTGACAAACAAGTTGATGGTACAGGGGTTTCAATAGTCTTGATTAAAGTAAGCATTTCGCAAATTATATGGTCGTTATAACGATCTAGTTCGTCAACACAACCTATCATTGGGTCAAATGTTGTCTGACATGTTTCATACAGATTGTTAGGCCATTCTTGGCACACTGATTTTGACTACGGATAACCCCGTTTACCTGATCAGAATATAGGGCTCATGGTGGGTGTGACCGGTCGACAAGGGATGCTTACTCCTCCTAGGCACCTGATCCCACCTCTGGTGTGTCCAGCGGCCCGTGTTTGCCCAGCTATCTATTTTGTATTGTTTATAGGAGTTATGAGATTGATCACTGTTCGTTATCTTCACCTTTCATGTAGTATACTACAGGTTTTCATTTTTAGCTCACCTGAGCTGAAAGCTCAAGTGAGCTTTTCTGATCACCCGTATTCCGGCGTCCGTCCGTCTGTCCGTCTGTAAACTTTTCACACTTTCAACTTCTTCTCAACAACCACTGGGCCAATTTCAACCAAAGTTGACACAAAACATCCTTAGGTAAAGGGAATTCTAAATTGTTAAAATAAAGGGCAAGGCCACCTTCCAAGGGGAGATAATCAAGAAAAGGTAAAAATAGGGTAGGGTCATTAAAAAATCTTCTTCTCAAGAACCACTGAGCCAGAAAAGATTAAATTTATATGAAAGCTTCCTTATATAATGCAGATTTTAAATTGTTAAAATCACGGCCCCCGGGGGTCGGATGGGGCCACAATAGGGGGTCAAAGTTTTACATACAAATATATAGGGAAAATCTTTTAAAATCTTCTTCTCAAGAACCATTGGGCACATTTACATGAAAGCTTTCTGACATAGTGTAGATTCAAGTTTGCAAAAACCATGGCCTCCAGGGGAAGGTTTGGGGCCATAATAGGGACTACGGTTTTACATGCAAATATATATGGAAAATCTTCTGATATGGACCAAGGTGACTCAGGTGAGCGATGTGGCCCATGGGCCTCTTGTTACATAGGGAATTACGGTCGTATAAATGTAGAAAAATATAGGTGGGTAGATCTATTAAGAGAATTACTGATATACTAGTCAGATTTACAAAGTGAGTTGCATTTGGACAGATATGTATAATTAATTACATTTGGACAGATGTGTGTAGTTAATTACATTTCGGCAGATTTATATAAAGATTAACAGATTAACGCTGACGAAGTGAAGCACTGGTAGACGGAGGTACTGTGACAATGACTCGGAAATTGTTTATTAACAGATTGATGTGAACAGAGGTGGGGGAGAAAGTAACAAAGCAGTTACTATTTTTTGTAAACAAGGATTTTAAATTGTATAAATGATTTAAAGTCTCTACTGCCTAGGTTTCATCCTGCGCATCCCATTCTTGGACAGTCCTAAGGGAGATCTCCTGTTCGACGACCAGGAACTGTGGAATGTCGCGGAGGACGGATTCCCTGCTTCTGATGACCTCCCTTTGAACGGAAAACCCAAAGAGAAGTCCCTGGATGATACTCAGATGTAAGGAAAGTGGTCAATGTGTTATAATACAAGTACCAATACGAGAAAACTCCAACCAAAAACTAAAGGGGTCAATGTCGTAAATACATATACCATAGATGAGAAATCCAACAAACCGTCGCACAAATCGCCCACTATCTTTATGTCCATTATACATCGAATATTGTATGTTTATGTAGCTTTATATCACGTTTACTCTACTTTTGATATTTTTGTAATAATCAATACTTTAACCGAAGCCATCTTCTTGTGTTCTGCCCAAATGGCCGCCTCTTTATGGCGCTACCCTTCTGCTGGTGCTAACATGCAACATGACTGGCATTGCCGTTCATAAGCTGGTGCTTTAAATTCATAATGATCATATCCACCTATGCAACCATCTCAACCCCCTGCAGTTTTTAACAAGATTCTTTCTATAACTGAGTTTTATGACTTTTGTGTTACACCTATATACGTGTATTCTAATGTTAGTGCCCTCGTTATCTAACACTGCCTAATCTAACATGCCTGTATGACGTAATTTAAATTTCTGGACTCAGCTGCACAAAGGTTAATTGAATTAACAATGTATTGCTGTATAACAACTAACATTTGTGCAGCTAGGCCCTGGTTTTAATAGCATTAGCTAGAAATCCATTTCCTCACATGTATATGTACTCTACTTTCCTTTCAGCCCTATGCTATAAAGAAAAGGACCACTTTCAGTAGAGGATTGCAGCCGAGTAGAGAGGTTTAAAACGGAGTATCTGATTCAATTAACTAAATATTGTCTTATGTGGGTAGCCAACTACAGATTTTTCAAATGCACTGTATGTGTTCAACTGCATTGTTCAAACGTAGTCCATACCAAAAATCACAGCAATTCTTTCTGTTGCATGTCAAGTACGAGTATTTATTTTGGATTGAAATAACAGCAAGTTGCTATAGACCGGCCCCAGAAGGAAAAATGAGGGTGCACGTCACAAAAAATAAACTGTTGATTTGGGCAACATGAGGGCGGTGATGTTATGAACTATATTTACTAGTAAACATAACATTTTAACAGTACTAAATATAAGTATTATACTCTCGAATTTAGTATAATCCATATTTCTTCTTTGCAAACACATACCGTATAATTTTACAATGCATGTACTATTATATGGTTACTAACAAAATACTGTAAAAGTGCTTATTTACGCGTGGGGGGAATTTACTCTACTTTCGTGATCACGTAAACAGCGCGTAAATTTCCCCCACGTGTATAGTTATGAATATTTGATATAATATAATTAAATATCACATTCAGTTATCGCGGATTTTCCCCCTACGCGTAATGTTGGACGTGGGAAAACGCGAACTTAACCCCCAGCGTAAATAAGCACTTTTACACTGAACATTCTCTGTAGCCTCTCGTCCTTTCATTTATCGCTATACATGTAATACGTATACAATGTTGTAGACGTGAGGACATTCATACAATTTGTATTCATTATCAATGTTTTACAATATGTTATTTTAGTTTTACAAATCAATAAATTTATATTTTATAAAAAGATATTCTTTCTTGTTTTGTTTAATGGGAGTATATGATTATATTTGGAGTACCTATTAAGTCTGGCACTTGACAGTCATTTTGAAAATTTATCATGACAAATATGACATATCAATGTGTCCATATCAAGGAAATCATCCATATAACTATTCTGTGGGGGGGGGGGGGGGGGGTTAATTCATATCCCCGTGTAAAAGTTTGATCCCCTGTTGTGACCCCACCCTCCAGGGTTACGATTTGAATAAACTAGAATTTACCATACATGCTTGCATGTTGATAAGGGCTAATAATAAGATTTTATACTATGTAAAACTGTGATCCTTACGCAGGCTCCTTCCTACCACCAGGACATTGGTTTCAACACTCTTGAATCTGCACTGCTTAATTGTTAATGCTCACATATCACTATGACTAATCATGGCGCTGTTACTCTTGAAAACCACATTTAACAGTTGGTTTTTTCTTTCTTTTATATTTCCATATAAAACTCTCTTCCCCTATTGAGACCCTCCTACATAATGCCCCCCCCCCCCCACACACACACACACACACACATTTCCCCCGGGTCATGATTGGAACAGACTTGAATCTACACTACCCGAGCATGCTAGCATACTAATATGACTAAGCATGGTCCTGTTATTCTTCTAAAGAACTTTTTATATACCTAAATATAAAACTTTGATCCCCAGCAGTTGCCCCATCCTACCCCGGGGATTAAAAACAATTGAACAATTTTGAATCTACACTCATTAAGGAAGTTTTCACAAAAGTTATGTATTTTCTGAGCAAGTGCTTCTTGAGAAGATGATTAGATGATGCTACCATATTTCACTATTTCTTCATTATCTCCCCTTTGAAAAAGCTTGATTCTTTGTTATATTGGTTAAAATTGGTTCGGTGGTTCTGAAGATGTAAAAAAAAAAAAAAAATGTGTGAAATTTTCAGATGGTCGGACGCCGGACATGTGATCAGGAAAGCTTACTTGACCTTTTAGCTCCCCGGTGTGTCCCCCTATTGAGGTTGCACCTACTCTTCTCGGCCATGATTTGAACTTGAATCTACATTACCTGAGGATGTTTTGATATTAATTTGACTTATCATTGCCATGCTGTTCTCAGAAGATTCTAAAAGATATTTCATATAAATCCTCATGAAAAAAGTATCCCCTATTATGGCCCCACTCTAATCCAGGGACAATGATTTGAACATAAGATTTGTCTTTCAGTGGTTCGTGAGAAGATTTTTAAAGAGACCACCATGTTTTCACTATAATAATTCTTTTACTTTTTGCCCTTTGAAAAGGGCGTGATCCTTTATTCAAACAACTTTGAATCCTTTGCCTAACGATGTTTTATGGCAAGTCTGGTCTCAAGACCATAAACTGAGAATAGATTAAGTCTAACTTTCGAATCTAAAATAATTTTCATAAACAAATAAAATAAAATTTTCAGTATATGTTTGTATTTTATTCTTTTTTTTTTCTTTTTTTTTTTGGTAAACCAGCCAGTTTTTTAAGCATCTAAGCTAGATCAATCTTAAATTTTGTCACAAGTCCATTCTCAGTTTATGTGCTGATTGCAATAGGTCCAGTGATTATGGAGAAGAAGTAACAAATGAGTAAGTTTAAAGACAGACAGACGCCAAAGCACAAGTAATCAGAAAAGCTCTCTTGGGCTGATGTTAATTGCTAACATGAGCTAATCTTATAGCCAAATTGAGCCAATGACAAGTCATGGCCTTGTCGCTTTTGAAAAAAGATTTTTTATAGTTTTTTTCCCCAAATATAAAACTTTATTCCTCAACTGTGGTCCCACCATACCCCTGCAGCCATGATTTGAGCAAAGTAGAGTCTACAGTACCTGAGAATGCTAGAGTCTGCACTACCTGAGAATGCTAGAGTCTACACTACCTGAGAATGCTAGAGTCAGCTACACTACCTGAGAATGCTAGAGTCTACACTACCTGAGAATGCTAGAGTCTACACTACCTGAGAATGCTAGAGTCTACACTACCCGAGAATGCTAGAATCTACATTACCTGAGAATGCTAGAGTGTACACTACCTGAGAATGCTAGAGTAAACACTACCTGAGAATGCTAGAGTCTACATTACCTGAGAATGCTAGAGTCTACACTACCTGAGAATGCTAGAGTCAGCTACACTACCTGAGAATGCTAAAGTCTACACTACCTGAGAATGCTAGAGTAAACACTACCTGAGAATGCTAGAGTCAGCTACACTACCTGAGAATGCTAGAGTCTACACTACCTGAGAATGCTAGAATCTACATTACCTGAGAATGCTAGAGTAAACACTACCTGAGAATGCTAGAGTCTGCACTACCTGAGAATGCTAGAATCTACATTACCTGAGAATGCTAGAGTAAACACTACCTGAGAATGCTAGAGTCTACACTACCTGAGAATGCTAGAGTCTACACTACCTGAGAATGCTAGAATCTACATTACCTGAGAATGCTAGAGTCTACACTACCTGAGAATGCTAGAGTCTACACTACCTGAGAATGCTAGAGTCTACACTACCTGAGAATGCTAGAGTCTGCACTACCTGAGAATGCTAGAGTCTACACTACCTGAGAATGCTAGAGTCTACACTACCTGAGAATGCTAGAGTCTACACTACCTGAGAATGCTAGAGTCTACATTACCTGAGAATGCTAGAGTCTACACTACCTGAGTCTACACTACCTGAGAATGCTAGAGTGTACACTACCTGAGAGTGCTAGAGTCTACACTACCTGAGAGTGCTTGAGTCTACACTACCTGAGAATGCTAGAGTGTACACTACCTGAGAGTGCTAGAGTCTACACTACCTGAGAATGCTAGAGTCAGCTACACTACCTGAGAATGCTAGAGTCTACAC